>NW_015150766.1:43949-77044 GCF_000732505.1 Cyprinodon variegatus | reverse complement strand
GGGAGCAATCAGGGGTTAAGGGTCTTTTGCTCAGGAACCCAGAGTGGAGGCTTTGGGGATCGAACTGGATACTTGCAGCCCTCTCAGAACTCAAGCACACTCCTCTAACTCAAAAGGCCAACACTCCACCTAGGCCTCATGCGTTTTTACAGCACTAGTGGTTGATTTTTTGGTACAGTGGGCTGACAGAAAAGGGGGTATGAGAGAGAGAGAGGGGGAGAGACATGCGGCAAAGGACCACCTTCCAGATTCGAACCCGGATCAGCCTCTTTGAGGATTAAGGCCTTCATACATGGGTCTTGCACGCTGATCACTGCTCCTCCGAACCACTAAACGATTCAGAGGAACTATGTACACACACCGCCATTTTTAGGTTCATATTTATAGAAAAAAAAATATGAAAGAAAGGAATTTACTACCAGTGTCACATTTAAACCCCAAAGCCTATAACTTGGTCAAATATGAGAAGTTCTAGGGGTATGGATAAATTTCCAAAGCATTGTAGCTATTACTCTGTTAATCCATGTCTCCATTTCACATTCATATTGGTGAATATCCACTTACAGAAATCAGCATGGCCTTAGGCCTTAAATAACCAGCTCATGGAGGGATTATGAAAAGACCATGTTTCTGAGTGTTAATCGTATTTGTTGCACTCAGTGGAGCAAGTGTGTCTTATAAGATGATGCATAAATCCACAGCATGACATGTAACATGGATTTTACACTGACTGGGATCTGACTGATCAGCTGATCAGACAGAGCAGTTGGAAGTGGTCCTCGTATTCAAGAAGGCATCTTCATTTAACCGGCAGTCTATTTTCATTATAAAGTCTGCAGGCTGATCATATCTCTGCACTGCCACACAGGAATTTGAAATGTAGATGCAGGGGCTTCGCTTCCTTTTGATGGCAGTTCACCTTCAGCTACCGACTGGAGTGAGAACGTGACAGGGATGCAGAAATAAAGCAATAATCAAACAGAGGTGGATTTGTGAATGACAAGTGATGACCGATGATAGACTGATACAGGGAGGAGAGGAAAAAACAAAGCAACGAGATAAGAGTGAGCGCATTGGATGGATGAACAAATGTGGAAGAACGTCGGCGTTTGAAATGTTTGCACATCTGCAGCAAATCCATAATGTAACCTAATGCTGCTGGAAGCATCCAACAAGCTAAACAGACAAGCGGCTGTTTCCGCTGTGTGAGCACAATTCTTCAAAACAGAAAACACAGTGGTTAAAAAATGTTTCTCTTTTTGTCTGCAAATAGAGCAAAAACACATTAAAATGGCTTTCTGATACAAAGAGAGGAAAACATGTAAGTAGGAATAGAGAGTGTTAGATGTTAAAACATAGATTATTATTATCTGGTGGGAATTCTTTATTAAACAACTGTTCAAATCTTTAATTTTAAGAATTACGTTTTAGGCATAAAAAGAAAACAGGTCGAGCCATTTTCAATTTAAGTAACATGGTTCCCCACCCAGAGCGCTCACTCATTTGGGGCGGCACTGGCACTCAATACAATGTATCTATAGTTTGACTCCAAAAGCACCTTTTCTTTTGTTTGCATGTCCAGGTGGGAGCAGCACTGCAGTGAGGCTAGACACAGACCTTAATTCATGGCTTCTGACTTTTTGATAATTCAAAGATTATTACGCTGTTATATAAGAACTTTTGGGTGTGTTCACTCATTTCTAGTTGGAGTTGTAAAAATATAGCCTGATCAGTTTGAACTTTTGTATCTTTTACCCTGAATTGAGTTTTTTTTAGGTACTATTTGAGATTTCTGAAATCTTTAGTCTTGTTTTTAAGCGTATTTTACAAAATTTTGATTACCTTAAGTTGATATTTACATTACAACTGCCTTAATTTGGAGTGCTGGCTTAGTGGTTAGACCAGTGCGTTTGTGCTCTGAGAAGTTTGCAAATACCGAGTTCGATTCCCACAGACTGAACTCTGGTTCCTGGGCAAGACCCTTAACCCCACACTGCTCCCTGGGTGCCACACAGTGGCAGCCCACTGCTCCCCAAGGGGATGGGTCAAATGCAGAGTGAATTTCCCCATTGTTGGACAATAAATGGATTTACATTTTTTTTTTTTGTACAACTTAAACTCAACATTGACAAATAAACTAAAACTGAATTTTTATATTCTTTCACCTATGTACATATATGACGTAATGTATATAGTTAAAAATTACATTTTAGATCAATAATTTGTTTTCAGATTTCCCTCTCTGGTTTTTAGTTCTAATTATTACTTATTTTTCTGTAATTTTTGCTGCTCTACTATGGGCTCCAGTGGTATTAGCTGGATGTTTAATGTCACACAGCCCTGGTTGATACTGTAAGCTGTTTATAGGTGAGAATTTTCAGACAGAAACTAACTCATGCTTCATGGAACTAATCTGCCATGTCTGGACTTTTTAATCTGTCTCCAAACAGCTGAAAGGCAAATTCAAATAAAAAAGACATGCAATAAAAAAATAAATAAATAAATCTGCAAAGATAACTTAGATTAGGCTATTTGAGAATCTATGGAAATTCCACAACCGCATCAATTCCTAATGTAACCCTGATCATTCATCAAAAAGTAAAAATCTTTTCTAGGTATATTTGAGATAAATGTGTGGAAACTAAAATCTGGAAGAGTGTGCCTAAAAGGCAAAAAAAATATGGTTATCATTGTTATATGTGCCTGGTGTTGTGATCTTATGTTCTATTTAATTCCCAGCCAGCTGGGAATTTATATTTCTGATAGTTTAAGATGTTTATTGCCTTCCCCCGGTAGGGGTGGTAAAATATCTTATTTAATCAGATATTATTTTGGCTGTTATATCTTGTTTATGGACACATCCCCTACTAGCTGTGTGTTAGAACAATAACTGAAAGAGTGAATCGAGCACGGTCATGGTCATGGTCAAACAGTTAATTCTGCAAATACACTACCGTTCAAAAGTTTGGGGTCACATTGAAATGTCCTTATTTTTGAAGGAAAAGCATTGTACTTTTCAATGAAGATAACTTATACACCTATGTAGATATTGCACCAAAAACCAGACATTTGCAGTCATTTACCACATTAGCAATGCACAGAGTGTATTTCTTTAAAGTTAAGACTAGTTTAAAGTTTTCTTCATTGAAAAGTACAGTGCTTTTCCTTCAAAAATAAGGACATTTCAATGTGACCCCAAACTTTTGAACGGTAGTGTATATGGAACAAATTCACCACAACTTCTGTACAAAATATAAGTTTATTAACAAAAATCATTCAGCTCCAAGTCAAACATGTTTGAGTTTAAAACTCTTAACTAAGACTAGTGAAACTCAACTAAACTACTATGTACAAAGAGGAACGGGAAACATGTTTGAAAACCATATTACAGTTTAAGATGGATCTTGTGTTTTAAACCATAGTTTATCTGGAAGAATTTGGGATGTGATCAAATTAGCTTTTCGCTAATTTAGAGAAATTAGAATGTTTTCAAACAATGCAAATCCATAAGGTAATTAAAACAATATTTGGCCAAATAATGTTTTATTGAATGATTTGCTTAATCAAGAACCAATAACCTTTAGGGAAACAATTCTTTACCCTCTTTGAAATATCAAGCAGCGACTAGACATCAGGATTCCATTCAATGACTCTTGGTTATACTTGGTAATGGAAATGTAATGAACATACAAGGAGCACATGAACACTAATGTTATATCAGCGTTTAAACCCTTAGTGAAATTAAGCTTGTTCAAGCTTCAACAACAGCTCACTACATATTTCTGTAGCATAGCGTACCATGCAATCTATCCTGTTAGCTTTGTCTTTACTCATCAGTAAACACATGAAATGATCATCATCATTAAAAGAGATATTATTTGTTCTGTCCCTAATTTTGCCAGACCTGCAAACCTTTTTGTCCATTTCCATTTGCAGACATTCCAAGTTCCAAAAACTTATTTGAAATTAGCATCCATGGACAGATACGCTGCACAGGTTTCACCAGCAACCTCCTCCCCACACCCCGCTCTCTCTTGTTGTCTGCGCAATCGCAGTCATTCTCATCAATTATGCGGGCAATACAAATTATTGTATTGCCTGATCGCTCTCACTCGCATGAAAAAAACACCACCTCCCACAGTCTAAAATCCAGGGTAATTTATCCGACTCGCGGGCATCCGTGAACAACTATCTATATCAGGGAGACTCTCGGAACTTCCGGGAGACTTGGGATGTCTGCATTTAGAAGGCTTGAGATTCTTCCAGCTGCAGCTCAGTAGTCAGGTCACAGCAACCAGGGGTTTCTTTGTCTCAGTGGCTTACATCAAGGCAGGCTTCTCATCCAGTCTAGATCTATAAGTTCTGAAACTCAAGAGAAATGTCTTGCAAAAAGTCTGTTTTGCAGCAGTTTGGTTCTGAAAGTTTCTGACTTATCCTTGATGATTCTGGAGATCTGGGTCCTGGGCCTTGGATCTCCATCTTGTTGGAGATCCTGCTGAAGTGGACCACAGCTTCATGGGCAAGAGAGCAGGAAAAGAGAAAGAATCCTGTGTGTTCTCTGTTTTTCTTGTCCTCACAGAGAGGGGGCTGGCAAGTCACACCTCTGTGGGCGGTCTTGTGGAAGAGTTGGCTGAAAAGGGGGGTGGTTGGAGAGATCTTACAGCTGGTTATTCACCAAACTTGTGTTGTCTTCTCGGGTCACCGTGTCAAGATGAAATATAGACACTTGTTCCAAATGTAAAAAAAAAAACATGATCATGGCTTATGGTCAGGTTCCAATTTTGAGCTCTTGAAAATTTGTTTTCTTTTTGGAATCATATCAGTGAAGTTTAGTTGAAATGATTCAGTGAAATAAAAAAATAAAAACCTTCATACTACAGAAGAGAGGCTTTTCTTTCCCTGGACTGAATGTTATATTGATCTTGGGCCATAATCGATCCATTTGAACTGTTATTTTTCCAAGGTGGAATGATGATGAAACATCTTAGGAGCACAGTTTTGCCCTGCATTTTCTCTAATTCAGTGTTAAAACACATATAGGCACTTACACCTGGATAAATTTTCATCAACAAGTTTAATTCATCCTTTTTAAATGTTTTAGTCATCAGACTATATATATATATATATATATATATATATATTTACATATATTGAATATATTGTGTCCCAAGTGAGGCAAGTTGAGAGCATCATGAGCCGAGGGAGATCACGAGGAGTGCAATTCTTTAAGGTTAACACCTTCAGGTTTGACAGAAGCTGCAGCTGTTTGTGAGAATGATACAAAGTTTTATGGAGCTAGCAATAATAATTCTGTCTGCGTGAATATTTCAGGCTGAGGCTTTCATGAGTAAACAGTATCATCTGGAAAACCTGGTAATAAAAGTTGATGAGTCACACTATGCAAATTGATAGTCTCACTATCATTTTGCATAACGTAAATTGAATAAGGATGACATATTACTACAAATTAAAAAACTGCCCTTCAAAGTAGTAAGTAGATGGGTGAACCCTTGGTGTCCCCATAAGACAACAACCCCAATCATTATTGATGATGGATGAATGAGTTAGAGTTACACTACAACCTCAGCTCTATTTGAATATTCAGACTTAAATGTCATTTTCTGTGACGGGAAACAACTATTCTTATAACAATCTATTCAATAGAGTTGAAGGCTGTATGTTGTTTGAAAGAAATGTATTTTGTATTATGAATCTGCCCCCCAATACTCTGGATGTTGTGCTCTGTGAACACAATGAATAAACTGTATATTTTAAGATTTTTTTTTAATATATTCTCAATCTTTTATTGTGAGTGTCCTTCGTTCTCAGGGAGAACTAGAATATAGATAAACCCTTTTTTTTAAATAAAAAGTTTGAGTCAAATATCCAATCAGGACCTTGCTCATGGGTATAGATAATTCTAACCTTGAATTGGGAACATATTCAATCTTGTGCCTCCAAATTTATTTAACACCGTGATGGAGGGTGTATGTGCACTTCTTACTGAGGCTGTTTGTCTTGGTAAATAACTAACTTTTAAAATAGGTCATCAGTCTGTCTGCAGTGCTGCAACTGTTGTGATTTGGTGGTCTGAAGGATTTTTACTGTCCCTGGAAACCTGTTTCAGTCATTAGACACAGGATGGTGTTCTGATTGAGGAGAAACTTCCGCTGAGGGAGAAAGACAGCTGAGCTTTCTATTTTTAGGCTGCAGACAGGTTCTGGGAGAGCCGATAATGGGACCAGAGTTGAGACATCCAGACAGGACAGGAAAACAAAGGGTAAATCACAAAAAGCTAGAAATCAAACTTCTAAGTGGCTTGACATTTCCAAGAAGAGACCCTTAGATGTTGATGTTTGCATGCTGGCAGGCAGGAGCGCCGTGCCCTGACATCTGCAGCAGCAGTCCTGGTGTTCAGGGAAGGTGGTGGTGGTGGGGGGAACTCAGTCTCTTTCTCCATCTCTCACACACACATGCTCTCTCTCCTCTGTTACCTTGGCAACATACTTTCTGCATAGAAATAGCATCTCTTGCTGTGTGCCCCCCTACAACACACACACACTAAGCAGACTTTAAGAGATTTCAATGTGTCTTGAACAGATTTGACCTACAGAAATGGAGTTATTACTGTTCAACCTGTCTTACAAGCAAATTGGCTGTGTGAAGAGGCAATTTAGGACTTAAGGGGGAGATTCTCACTGACAGGCTCTCATTTTACAACAGGAGATGTAGAGGAAGGTGTAACTTACAATGAAGCTCTGCATTTTAAGGGCAAAGATCTCTCCCTCAACTAAAATCAAGTCTATATTATCCAACACCAGATCCTATGCGGCTGCAAGCGTCAGCTTGACAAGGAGGAGGAAAAATCTCTCCAGGGGAGTTATTAGGAAAATGTAAAACAAACGTTAAACCACTGCAGAGAGAGCTGCAGTTTCAACATCTCAACCACACACACAGATAAAGGTTTAGTGTTATCTCACTCACTCGGCCTCAGCGTGATAAACCTGCGTTTGCTCGCTGTCAGAACAGCCAGACGAGCTAATGAAAGAAAATTCAGGGGCTGAGATTGCTGGTGAGATCCAGCTCAGCTGCAAATAAACCAGGGTTTGACCAAATCGGGTGGTGGTGGGGGGAGGATGGAGAGAACAGTGGCCAGATAAACATGCGGGAAAAGTTTTTTTTACATTTCTTTTTAAAAAAGGGTTTGAACCCCTAGGAGAAGAAGCTGTAATGAAATAAGCATCTGAAAGAGAGCAGGTGTTGAAGGCTTGACAGACTTCAGCTGCATAACAAGTAGCGCATTCACTCTTCTCCCCCTGCTTTTGTCAATCAAAACATCCAGTGCTGTAAATAAATGCTCCCTCAGAAGAAGGGGAGAAGAAGAGACAGATATCCCCAAGAGGAATCAGCTTTACATACCCTGACTTGCTTTCTCACTCGCGAACAAAAACAAGAGGGGGGGAGGGGGAGGCTTGAACGTCACTCCAGTCAAAGTAACTCCCAGGTAGAGAAGAGGGAGAAAAGAAACTGAGCTTGGTTGTGAATTTAAAGCAGGTGCATCAAGCTCCAACTCCAAGGCTAAAAAGGCCAATGACGCATCAAGAATGCAAGGAGGTGAAATTTGTTGATTTCCTCAACTGGCAGACCGGGACGACAGGAGTTTTCTAATAAAGAAAGGCTCAGGACAAAACTCTGAATACCACCGAGAGCTAACAGTTTTAGCTTTTTTAAAGTATTTACACGTTTTGTCTCATCACAGTCTAAACATTGTACATTTTAAGAACAATGCCGCATTGCATTAGAGATTTTTCAGCTGAACTCCCCTGCTCATTCTGAAGCAAATTATTCCCACAGCATGATGCTGCCAACACCACATTTCATCATGGGGATGGCGTGTTCAGGGTAGTTAACTTACTGCCAGACAATGTTTTACATCCAGTTTTAAAAAATGTTTTCTGATGTAACCCAACCGGAGCTTGCTCCACATGTTTGTGCCTAAATGGATACCATATCTAACCTAACAGCTCAGGTACACGGTGGTATCCTGGTAATTTATGCGGGATAAATAGTGTTCCAGCATATATTCAAAGCTTAAAACATTGTCTGAAAATCCTAAGCTGACCCAAATGCATTCACAACCACTTCCGGGAACACTTCCCGGACTTCTCTGCTGTGTTCCTTGGTATGTTTACCTACTGAGATAATATATAAACATATCATTACTTTTTGGCTAACCTTTTATGGCAGTTAGTTTGACGCAAGTTTATTTATACATACTATAATAAACAAATCTATTTAGATCTTTTACTTAAATATTCCATTAAACATCTTAAGATGTGAATGTGAAATTGTTTTAGAGGTATGAATATTTTTTAAAAGCACAGCATTTTTACTTTGAAATAAGCAGAGTTGGTGACTGAATGGCTGGAGATCAGCACCATGGATAGCACTGGCACTGCTGTTTGGAGCCTGTAGAAGTGAGGGGGGGGCAAAGAGCAGGATCTTAGCGGGACGCTGACATAGCCAATTGTGCTAATCCTGCTGGCTGTGCAGAAAAAGGGGAATGGACTTACGGAGAGTCAGAAAGTGCCAGTGGAGCCCCAGGAGAGGTGGACGGAAATCCTCCTGAAGGGAAACAGCTTTTAGGAGGTGATCCTGAGCTCAAAACGAATTAAAACTGACACAAGCTGTCCTTGTGGTCGGTGAGATTTAGTTTAGTTTGATCCTGAAATGAAATATACTGATGCAAGGTGTCTTGTGGTTTTCTGTTCTCGCTAATAACATCTGTTGTTGATAAGAAGCGATAAGATTGAACTTTGAAAATTGTCAGCTTTTTTTTAAACTCAGCTGCAAACCTGTTTTTACCCAGTGAGGATGAATTCAACTTGTTTTCTAATGGCTTTATATGCACATGTTCAGGATGCAAACCTGGAGATTTCAAATGATGCTTTATGTGTTTTTTAATCAGCCTCCTGGCTTTAATTTTTCTACTCTAGACTTACTGTGTGACATTTTCATCAGGGGTTTTCTGATATTTACTTGATTCTCACACAGCCGGTTCTGCACCACCTGCTGAAACTCAGGAGGGAGTCTCTTTTCGCCCACCACTGGATTTTGTTTCTCAAAACAACACCGTGATGATTTTAAACTTAGCTTTAATGGTCCATATTTGTTCTGCGAAAGGTTTATATGTGGTTCTGTGTGCTCTGGCCTAAAGCTTCATTGTGATTCTAATGCAGACCAGAGCCGGCTCTTCTAGGGCCCTAAACAGAGTTTTACTGAGGTGTCCCAATTTCAATTTTAACCTTCATACTGAACATGCTTGCATTTTCAAAACTATTTTAGCTTTTCTCTTACATCTCTACATTTAACGTAACTACCTTTACAATAAACTGCTGGTATTGTAATAATATAAAATGTCCTCAGTATGGGGGACTCTCATTTTTGTTAGTTTTCTTGTACTTTCAGCTGTCCCTTGAGCAGATGTGTGTTCCATTCTGCAAACAGAATAGACACGAAACCTAAAGAAGCATTAGGAAAACTGTACCTGCAGATGGATTTCGAAGGATCCTCAGCCTATTATGGAGATGTGCGGCCTGTTATCCTATTCAATTTTAGACGTTTAATGTCACTTTATTACTAATTACATTTAGATAAAATTACATTTTGTTTTTTTCAGGCGTACAGCATATATACTTACATAACCTTCTATGGATAACACTGTAACCACCATAGTATTTGAATGCTTCTCAAATAGTAAACTCTGGATCACAACTTATCTGAAGGGACTGCTTAACAAGAAAAAAAAGCCTTCAAAAAGGGAAAATGTGGAATTAATGAGGAGTATTAAGAAGTAACTTAAGGTCAATATAAGAGAAAGCAATGTGGCTATAGGAAGAGGCTGGAAAGCAAATTCTAACAGAACAATATCAGAGATATGTGGTCAGGGATAAGGAGGAACACATGCTTCAAGCAGGAGGATCAGACAGATGGAAGTCTGGAGACAGCCAATTAACAGTATTAATTCTTAAATTGGTTCAGTTCAGGAACAGCTGGAACTGCAGGAGAATTGTTTTTTTTTTTACAAAGAATAATTCTACATAAAGCGAAGAATATTATGGACAGCAATTAGCACCTTCTTCAGAAGATTGTTAAACAGCAGCAGTGTGTCTCCAGTAAGAGGCTTCTCCAGATCCAGTGCAAGACAGACAGCTACAGAAGATCCTCCTGCCTATAACTATCAACACCTGCAACTCTTTCAAAAACTGCCAGTGAGTTTCAATTCAAAACACTTTATTTCTCCCAAAGGGAAATTAAAAGCTGCAATAACTCATTTTGTATTTAATTTTTTTTTAACCAGCTGTAGGTGTTGATATTTCTAAACAGGAAGGAGTTGCTGCAAAATTTTATTTCCCCTTTGTAATTATTTAAGTGTTTTTTTTTTTATTGAATCATCACTCAAGTAAACATTACCTGTTGAAAGAATTACAATACAAAGGAGGTAGAAAGAGCATCCCACTATTTACTGTTGGATATAGCTTGGGATGTGTGATGCTATAGTTCCATCATCCAAGGGAGCCTTCTTAAAGTGCAGGGGATCATGGGGGTTTGAAATACCAGGACCTTCTAAAGGTAAACGGGTGAACCTTAGATTGCATCATAGGGCCATGGAGGACAGTACTACTATGATTTTAAGATAATTATTATAGTTAAACAAATTGATATTATACCGTCAATATTTGAATAGTGCCATAAAGATTACATGACTGTTAAATAGTTTAAAACGGAGCATACAGCCCAAAGCCGAACCAAAATAGCTGAAGCAGCACAGGACGCATATGTACCTGCTGCTGTTCATTTTTGCAAGAAGAGATCAAAAATGCATTTTTGGAAGGCAAAGACCTCCTGATTGGCTAAGACCAAACTTTGGTAGGCGGGCACTAGGTGTCTCTTTGTCCAACTAACTTGGAAAGCTCTGCTGGATGTCGAAATTTTCCCAGAAAGGATTTTATAGCATGCAGACTAAAAACATGTAAATTAAACCGAGTGATGAAAGATAGCATCCGCTAAAGACCCAATTTACTTGTTCCTCAATCAAAATAACACCAATTGTTTGCTGATACAAGAAAGGAAAGCTGATCCTTTAGTGTAAATGTGCATTTGAGTCCCCCTCCAATATATATATAAACATTAATCAAGAACTAAATATGTGATATATTTTTGCACACAATGTAATCATAGTTGGTAACCAACATAATCTTCCTACAGAGACCTTCCCAGAAATAAAACCAGAGAAAAACAGAGTAGTTTGACAGAGTTGGAATGACCCATTTTATTGTGGGCTGTTGAAATACATGGATGTAAATACCAACAAAAGGAAGATAATGGTTGACATCTGTACATTACATTCTAACAAAGAAGTGATGCTCTCGCAGTCTTTTCCACCTACACGTCAGACCCCTTTAACTGTGACCGCCGCCGAGTATGATTATATTACTCATTCATCTGTGTTAAGACAGTTTATATAAAATATAAAGAAACTCGTTGACTAAAAGTTTAATTGGTTAACACTTTAAATCACACCTCTACCTATGTCTACTTAATCTTAATACAGCCATACAATACAAGTATACAAGGTTATTTTGTGGTTAGAGAAAAGTACAACCAAAGACGGTGTGGAAATGCAAACATACAGTTGGGTTTTAAACTCCTCCTAGGTGTGTATCAGGTGGAACAAGGCTGCGGCCTTTTTTAGGTCATAGGTGGGGTCTTAAAATGTAGGAAAATAAAAGAGGAAAAACTGTTTGACTTAACACAGCCTGAGAACAGTGTACAATATGCACACTTGGAGGGAAATTAAAACAACAAAATAAAAGTACTAATATATACCGCAGTTTCTCTGACTTCTCAGGTAAAAATAAATCTCTGATTTTTGCCCTTGGGTTCCATCTTCTGGTAACAAAGTGCCAATAGAGCAATGAAGTGGTGCAGGTAGGGGGTAGGGTCTGCACCAGGTTCCTCTTCCAACATGCCAGCAGGGAAAAAAGGGCTTTAGGTGAGGAGGAAACAACAAACAAAGTTTCAGTGTTTTATGTCTTTTAAACTGTCAGACTTTTTCCATGTTTTTTTCTTTTTGTTTGTTTTATAAATCATTAAAGTCTCAAGGGTTGTCATCACATCTTCTAAAGGTTGTTTTTTCCCCCCGCCTGGGCAACTGGACGCTGACGAAGGGGCTCTCACTGGTTGTTTTTGGCTTTTGCGTGTGTGAGAATGTGAGACTTGAGGTTGGTCGACTGGGCAAATTTCTTATTGCAGCCGTCGAAGGGGCACACGTAGGGTCGGTCCCCGGTGTGGATCCTCACATGTGTGCGCAGGTTGAAGTCTAGAGAAAACCTTTTCCCGCAGCCTTCAAAGGTACACTGGAAGAAAAAAAATAAAAAACCTCTTATTAACCTCAAGAAAAAACAGAGTCCTTGTTTTGTTTTCAAAGACAAATGCAATCTTTAAGGTATCATTGTCAGGAATAGCTAAATTAGGGATAGAAACAACCAGCAGCAATCATAGTGGAATGGTTTAAATCAATGTGAATATGCTTAAAAAAAAAATAAAATAAAACAATGTTCAATGACTATTTAATACCCTTTCTAATAACCTGCTTCATATTTAATATCCAGTGCAATAACTATATAAATATAAATACCCATTTAATACCCTGATCAAAAACCCACTGCAATAATCCTGTTAAGAGACTTCAGCTGTAATATATATATATATATATATATTTTTTTTTTTTTTTTTTTCTGCACTGTGAGATCAATAAATTCAATTAAGTTTATATCCATACAATTGCCTGCAAAGTGCTTTAACTGCTCTATTCTGCTTATAGTGACTGAACAAAATCAAGTATAAAGATGCAGTTTGCAGATAGAACTATAGATGGGTGATATTGAATTATTAGTTTATTTAATTTTAGTCTGTTTAATGAAATGTTTGTAAAAGAAAGCAAGTATTGAACATCATATGATTGATTATAATCCTCACTGCAAAGGCTGAAAAGAACAAAATGAATGCATGGGCCATTTCAACATTAAGTAATGTGATTAGAGCACTAAACAGCAACAAATTAGTTTTGTGCATTTTTTTTTATAGATACCGATATTCCTATGCTGTAGAACAGACATTGGAGAAAATGCTTAAAGTCACAGTTCCTACCAAACCTTTTTAGGTTTTTAAATATTTAATTGGCAGTTTGATCACTTAAAAAGTCTTTGTTGATATAAGGAAACAAAACAAAAAAGGAAAAAGAAATCATGAATAATGATTTGTTATAAAACAGGGAAAAACTTCTAAGAGTCATCATGCAAATCCAATGTGAGACTGTAGATAAAAGCATGAAGAAGGAGAGCAAGGTAAGGCAATAAACAAGCCCTAATGCCGACCTGGAAGGGTTTCTCCCCCGTGTGAACGAGCTGGTGGCGTTTGAGCTTGGAGCTCTCGACGAAAGCCTTGCCGCACTCTGCGCAGACATGAACACGAGGTCCGTGGGTATGCAGATGCTTCCTCATTGCCGAGTTATCCCTGAACATCTTTGTGCAGCCCTGGGGGGGAAATCAAATGAAGCACGGCGCAGAGTTGACAAACAAATAATGGGAGGTTCGCTGCAGAGAGGATGTCGATATTCTATTGATGCGTCAGGGGGTTATGTTTCCCTTTCATACAAATGTCAGCGACAAGTGCTCTCAGCGTTTTGTAGAGCTTTTGGAAAGAGGCTCTGAAAAGCGTAGAACAACAGATCTATACCACACTGAAGTGGTGATGCTCTGTTAACAGCCAAACTAAAAGAGCAGGCTGCTCGCAGAGCAAAGAAAACCATTTACATTAACGGCTCCACATAAAAGCTGATTGAAATTGTGCATCAGAGCACTCAAGTGCTATCAATGCTTTTGAAAAACCTTTATTAAAAAATAAAACAGGAGAGACAAAACAACAAACGGAAGCATTAAACTTGTGCAAACAGCAAATTTTGTTTTGATAAGAGTTTCGGTGAGATGCAGGAACTTTAGACTCACTTTATGAGGACAGGCTATCGTCCGAGGAGCATCATCTTCTTTAACCTTTCTGGGCTTCATTCTAATGGGCGGAAGGGGGGGGGAAGGGACATACATGATTAGAGGCATTCAAAAATAAACAAAAGGCATTCTGTTTAAGAAATCTATTGGCAAAATTAAAAACTGTCCCTTTTTTCTCTAAATCAGCTCCATCTGTTCAGCACCACAAACAAAGTCAGACCAAGGACAAAAATAGACCCTTTAATGTATAAAAGATAATTTCCATTCCTTATGCTGATTTCAAAACTACTCCCTCAATTAAAGAACCCACAGTCCTTTTAAAAAAAATCTCCTTCATGTCAGAAAATAAATCCTCAGAGTCGTTCAAAATCAGAATCAGAAGGTAGGAAAATCAGAAGCCGTGATTGGTCGGGAGAGCTTGTTTGCTGCATCTCCACTTCAAAGTCAACCGCAAGCGTCACTGTTTCAGCTGAGGAACCAAAGATGATGCCGGTAGCTAATGGGAGCAATTCAGGAAAGATCTAAAGGAAAAGCATTCCAGCAAATTCTGTACATTTATGAGTTCATAGATCTAAACCTCAGTCAGCAGCCTGTATTTAGACAGACCAAACTTTCTATTGTTTGTTAGGCTGCTGCTGCCTCAGCTCGTTTTACAATAAACGTGCCGTTTTATCCATATTTGACGAGTTACTTATAGTTTGCCTTTAGCTGCCTCTTTTTTGCAAAAACAAAAATTTAGCTGAGCCTTTCCTTTCCCTTTTCAATTCCTTCTTGATTTTATCTTGTAAAGTAATTACACTGTATAATGCTGGTATGTTCTGACATGTTTAAGCGTTTTGCTGTGAGAAATCCTATAGTTTCGTAGCCTCATATTTCTGCTCTCCTGCAGTCTCTGGGAGAGTTGAAGTTGCAAGACGTGGGCTTTTCAAATGTGCACTGAGTTACATTACACTAAATTAAGTTGGATATTTAACAACTATTTTAAAGTAGTTTTAAATTGTTATTTTTCAGTTAAATCAGGTCCAAATTTACTATTTTCTAGGAGACTGAGAAATGTCACTTTCATTTGAATATGAACCAGGGGTCCATTGAGCTTTAATGTCGTATTAACTTGAAAACCTTATTCTGATCAAGGTAGGACAAACAAAATTTAAACAAAAATGTTATCAAGGTAAAAATTAGCGTGAAATATTTAACATTTTAACCCTCTACCATATTAATGGACAATAATAAAAACCATCAATGCATATCCAGACTGTGCTGTGATCCTGGAGGAACTGGTCCAACAAACTGGGGAGCAGGGTAAATGCTAGAGCTCTGTAACCTACAACTCATGCCTGGAGGAAGGTTGAAAATGGTACACAAGTTAAAATCTACTGACAAATAAACGGGATACTTCTAGAACCTTCCAGGACCACTAAAGCTAAGGTTTCTGGATATAATTACAAGAAGACAGAGCTTATTACAATAAAATCGCCAACTTTTTATGCTTTCTATGCTATTCTCTAACAACAAAAAACAACAACTAACAACTTCACAAGACATTTAATTTAAACCCTGTAACATCTGCATTTCAGATCTAAAAAAAAAAATTGTATGTTCAGGAACACCAATAAGCTAGTATCTATACTTAAATAATAAATAAGGGTTGATAATACATGGTGAAGTCAAATTAGGTAGACAATTTTAAGATCTGTCCAGGGACAACAGACGAAAAATATCATTTTGCCTAATTCTGTGTAAAGTGCAAAATATCGTTTTTAGTATATATACATATATATATATATATATAATAACTAAAAATAATATTTTGCATACCACACAGGGCATTATTGATTTCACTAAACAGAGTTTGTTCATCCTTCATAAAAAACATAACATGTTAAGGAAAGTAGGAAACAATCCAAACGTCACCATGGTAAAAATGCATATTTTGACCTTTCAAAAAGCACCAGAAAGCCCTCAGTGGGTCTGTGTTGACAGTGTAAACACGCCTGTTTGCCGCTGGGAGGCGCTGAAGCAGAAACACTCACCTGGCAAATTCAGCCAGCTGTTTGGGGTCTGAGAGGTCGATCCCCGGGATGCCACCAGGGGGCAGCTTCTTCCCCGTCATGTACTCGGAGTAATCCGGAGGAGAGTTCTCCCCGACGATCTGCTCCTCCACCACTGACTCATGGTCAATGTCTTTATTGTCATCTAGGAAGACATTACAGAGACTGAACCGATAACATATTGGTGGGACCCTGCCTACGAGCCCCGGGAGTTAGAAAACATCTGCTGCAGCATCCAGGCCACCTGATTATGTTAACAAGCACTTCAGCTCAGCATAATTACTGAATAACATGAATACATTTACCATTTCCACCCAGCTGGAGTAATCACTAAATAGCTGTTTTATTTTAAGCAACAATTTGTATAATCTTGTGCAAATGCTTACTTGTAAGTTATTTTTAAATCATGACTGAACTACGACTGAATTTCATCATGGTATTTAAATGAATGTTTTTTTTTTAAACAATACAAAACAGATTAAATGAAAGTTAAATGAGATTAAGATTGTAATTTTTCATTAGTGATTTGATTAACGATATGAATAAACAGATTGACAACAAAAATAAATGCAAAAGCACTGTAATTTTAAAATACTCATTTAAATATTGCCCCTAAAAATACTTTATAGGTGTTTGAATCTGTGAAAATAAATTTACTAAAATAAAAACTCACAATTTCAGCGAAGTAAATTACCTTTTAAATCTTAAACACACCATTAAGTGGGAAAAATTTGTTAATAGTACTCTTCAGCATCCAGCAGAGAGCACTAAAAATAGAGTAGCGCATTAAGAAGATAACTAGGCTAGGGAACTTTTTTGAAATAATTAATGAATGTATTAAATTGAAGCTCTAGAGTGTTTTCTTAAAGCTGCTTTTATAAAAGGTGACTAATTATTAACTGATAGCCGTGTAGCTTAGCAAAACGTTGCTTTTAAAGAACTGTCAGCAATAGTAACCACGCAGGGCTAACGGCTAATATAATATACCGAATGCATAGCACTTAATTACAAGAAAATCATCGTTATAAAGCCTAAATCCCTGCTAATAGTCGCCCCCGAGGGCCCAGCGGCTATAAGTGCTGATAAAGTGCGCCAAAGCTTTGAGGCCTGCAGTCCTGTCGGAGCCAGCTCTCTCCAGTCCAGCAGCACGGCCGCCATCTCTGCCCGGCCGCGTCTATCGCCATCTTTTCGGGGCCGCCGCCATACTTACGAGTCTCGGGGAATATGGCGGCGCCCAGCAACACTTAAAACATGGCCTCCCTTCAAAACAAAAACATTTCCATATGCTATAGGTTGGTTTTTCATCGAAAAACCAGATTAAACGCTGCTTTTCACAACGACGCGAGTGAACACTCCAGGAAATAGTCTGGTGCAGCAGGACAACGCCCTGGTAACGAGGCCTCATTGCAATGGAGCTTACACACACAGTTAGGCTAAAGTTACTCACCCGATGCCCACATTGTAACAGAAAATTCTCCCTCTAGAGTCTTTATTTGCACCTGCTTCTGTTCCCATTTTCTCCCCCCAGCCTCGGCGCCACTTAAATAGCTCTTTTTGCCTGCTTTCTTTCCACCAGTGCCTCCTCCTCGCTTCACCCGACCCACTGAGCTCTTCCCAGCCACAGTCACTAAAGTCTGCTCGATGTATTCATCCTCGACCCCCGGAGCCGGTACCGGGATGAGGATCTGATCCTCGAATCCGCCCCCGCCGTCCGTGTGCAGGTCCGAATCGTCGCCGCCGACCACCTCCTCTCGGGTCTGGACCAGGATAACCTCCGAATGGTGGTGGATCGAGCTGGGGTCGTCTGTGACCAGCGGTTGCAGCGCGATCATGGGCTGCCCGTCGTCATCGTCGTCATCCCCGCCGACCACCGTGGTCTCGATAGTCTCCACCGGTATCGTTTCTACTTCTATTTCGTGCAGCTCCACGATCTCGGCCGGCATCTCCGAGCCGTCTGTCTCAATGTACAGAGTATCTCCGGATGCCATGTTGAAATCCGCCAGTTTGACTGTCTCATTCACGCCTTTTTGTGCTCCTTGTGTTTGGACCTCATAAACACTCGCTCACACACCCCCTCGGTCCGCGGCTGCCTCCGTCTCTTCCCCCTGTTCTTCGATAACAACTCTCCACTCCGTTACAAGCCAGTTCTCGTCGCCACTATGCTCTGTCATAGCAATCATCGCGAGATTTCGTTGTCCAAACGAGAACGGTTTTGCTTTGGTATGGGAGATTCCAAATCCTCTGGATTTAATATTTTAACTTTTTCCATAGCTTCCTAAACTTTATAAAATGTCTTTTATTACAATTGCCTAACTTATCATTAAATGTGTATCCCATTAACTTTTTATATGTTTAACTTTTCAGAATGCCCACTATGTCTGGAATTATTTTTAATTTAAATTTGTTTAAATATTACCAGTTTATTCTTTGGAATACCAATAAAAATCATGTGTTTTATTCACAAAGCATAGACATATTGAAACGAACTGTGCATTCAGAACTAATTTGCATACATTTTTCATGCTTTCCTTGCAAGGAATACAGAACACTATAGGTGCTAAGAAATTGAAAAACATAAATAATTAAAAACATAATATATGTAAACATCTTTACAAATCAGACACTATTATATTGATGTATTCATTATTCATAAAATAAAAATAAGAAAGGATTTAAATAATGGGATTTACTCTATTTTTTAAAGTTTTTTTTTCTGTGTTGGGTGCTGCAATGCACATTGCTATAATTTAAACGATCACTGTCGCTCATCAAACAAACTTTAACACCAGACTTGTTTATCTGTAGGACAAGTTAACGTCTGACCATTCACCTCATAGTTCCCCCCCCACACCCAACCTTTATCTTTCAGGATCTAAAGTGTCACAAAAAAAAGAAATTAGAAAAAATTTTAATTTTTTTGGTTAATTGAATGTATGATTAAATAATGAAATAGAGAAAGCATAAACATATAAATAAGTAATTGAATGAAATAAATTAAAAAGAGAGTTATTTAAAATGTTTTTCATTTTGTGAAAAAGCTCAAACGTAACTCCTTAAAGTCAGTGAGTGGGACTAAAACTTTAACCAATCAGATTTTAGAACCTTTAACTTTAGCCTTGAGACAGTTAAGTACACAGCAACCATATTTACTTCATAAAATTATTAAATAAATGTTGAAATGAACTACTCATCCTTTAAAAATAAATTTCAACAAATGTTTTGCTTAACAATGTCGATATGGAACTAGAATAAAAGACACAATAGTTTAAATTGATATACCTGTTATTTATTTCTTGTATACTACGATGTTACTTTTGGCCCTCCATTCTGCACTGCATGTAAAGAAGAGAAAATGTCCCAGTCTGAGGCGTAAATTTGACTCTCCTTCTATTGCTTTATCTTTTCTGCTGTATGTTGTGACTGACATATAAGTTTTATGAGGTACCATTTTTAGTTTTCTTGTTCCATTAAGTCAGCCTAGTTTTATTAAAACTTCCAACTATGGTAACTGTGTTGATACTTTCACAAGTTTCCCAATTAGAAATTTTACAGTTGTGAGATGTAGCATCTTATGAGGCAAAAAAGTGAGGTATCAAACTGTTTAATGCTTATATGCATTTACATTTAATCAAATCCAGAAATCACAGTGTATGAATTTGTTACTATTCATTTGTATGATAAAGTGTGTCTTTGGAGGGAGCTTAAACTCTGTGTTTCTGAGTGACAGCCCAGACACCTGACTGATCCAGAGAAGATCTGTTTTCGGCCACCCCTCAGTGTACATTGGTTTTTGACTGACCACCATCATTAAAATTTTCTGGATACGCCTCTGGTTGCACTTTTGTAATTTTGCTTTCTTGTTCTGTAAGATGGACAAAAAAAAAAAAAAAAAACGAAACGAGACACCTATATTTATCCAAGACATTGTTCACAGTTTTATTTTAATTCATTTGAAACTCATTGTGTTTCTTCCCCCCACCCCTGTCAAACCAGGAAGCACTTTGTTAGAAGGGGAGACAAGAAAATGAACAACACTGCACCATATCCTTGCAGCCAATAAACATTTTTTATTAACAACGTGATCACAAATACTCTGGTGTTTAAATCTGGTGTTTTGTTTTTCTTTTTTTTTTTTCTTTCATTTTTACCTTAGAAGATTGCATTATAAAAGAAGTTTATAGGTTTCATGTTGAAGCCTATTTTTCTATTCTTTTTTTCAGCTTCTGCTGTGGTTCCAAATGTATTTCTATTGGCGAAAAGGATAAACAACATGTTTAAATTCCGGGAATGAAAGCAGAAAATGGGAACTGCTAGTAAACATTTCTCAAACAAAACTAAATAAACACCATATGAAATAAAAAATGCTTTACACTGACGCTCAATAAAACATTATCATTACTATCATGTATATTACCATCAAAAATTCTCCATTGTTGCAGGTGTTTAAAAGCACCTCATTTCTGCCAGTTATTATATGATAGTAATAATACAAAATTATATTAACAAAACATATTCAAATAAACTCCAAGAAAAAAAAGAAATAAAAATAAGTTTAGATTTCGTGAATTTCCTTTGGGGTCAAAGGCAGAGGGAAGAGGTGGGCGGACAAACAGACGAAAATTGTTAATAAAACAGAGTAATCAGTGCGAGAAAGTGGCCCGTTCAGGTCTTTTTGTCCAAACAAACAAACCAAATGTTACACAGACACGTCGGAGGTGTTACAGTAACGGGTGCCGCGTTGCTTCAACACCACAGCTGAAAAACGATGAGTAGATGTCACAGTTTGGGCCTCGGTTCCTGACTTTTCCTCCTCCTTGTCTTCAGGGCCTCAGCAGCGGCTAAAGGGGCATTGGTTTTGGAAAAAAAAGCCGTCCGGGTCTTAAAGATTATGTCGTGCTAACTCGACTGAGTTCATTTCTAAGGGCTGTGAGGAGAGAAAAGATGTGAAATCTTAAGTTAGGGTTAAAATGCAGGACGGTAGGTTTCAATACATTCATATTGCAACATGTTTATATATATATATATATATATATATGTTGCAATATGAATGGAGATGAGTTAACAGCACTCTGCTTCAGGGTCTTCCCTGTTTAGATGAAGCCTTAGCTTCAGATCCCAGGATAAACTGAATTTATCCGAAAGCTATTTAAAGAACAATTTCTTGCAGGTATTTTATATTTTCATCCATTTTAATTGTATTGCATGAATTAGACGACAGATACAGCTTATGAGATGTTTCTTTTTTTCTTTCTTTGTACAGGGAATAATACCACTGTAAATGGAACCTACTGGTAAAGATGTGTTTAAAACATCTTGACAGTAAATTTTTTTTTAATGGTGAGGGATAACCTAAAAGATTTTAGGAAATAAAAAAATGACTTTCATTTGTTTAAGGGTGTTAACTAAGAGGGTAGTTAAGATGTGATATTTTGGTTTGTTTTCTTTTTACTTAAATCACCCATTCTTATTATTTAAATACATGAAACTAAAGAACACTATTTTAAGTTGATCAGGAAGTAAAAAACATACTTACATTTTCCCTGGATAACAAATAAGAATAAAAAAAAAAAATGTTATCTTAAAGAAAAAAGTAAAGAAGAGAACGTAACAATGACCTAAACCACTGGATGAGCCAGAAAAAAGCAAGTTTCCCAGCTAAAACTATGCACCTTTGGAATCAGAGCAACAATAATTAAACATTAAGTTTTGCTTTAATTAAACATTGCTCAAAAATGTTATAGTATTTAATATTATAAAATAAGATTCCACAAAACAGGTGTCTAAAGGTGATGAGAAACGTGTTTCTCTCCTTTCAAAGCTGATTTATTTTTACTGTATTTTACCTACAACATCCACAGATTAGCAGAAAATAAAATGGTTAGAAAACATTTGTTTAGATGGCAAACATTCGGATCAGGTTATTGCACTTTTCATATTTATTTTTCTTACAATCTAGTGCTACCTAGTGGTTACAACTGCACATAACCTGCAAAGGCATATTCCATGGACGGATAAAGACATTCCTGTTTACAGTTATGAAGGGAAAAGAAAACATACCATCAATGATCTCATCTTTCACTTTATGCAGTTCACGAAAAACTTCATCCAAGATTTCCTGTAGAGCGATAGCAGAAAAATCAGCCTTCTCTTTTCCTACATTGGACATACTGTTTTACACAAAACAGATGTGTACATATAGTATGAGTGTTTTCTGCATGCCGAGATGACTGAGCAGTGTTCTTCACCTCACCTGCTTCATCCTATCAAGATCTAACGAGTCGGAGTCACTGACACTTCCTGCTGTTCGTAACCTGCATGATAAAAAGGGGATATTTTTAGAAAAGCATCTGTCTAACTGACTGCTGCTCTCCTTAAAGCTCTAGTGAAATAAAGTGCAAAGCTTCCAGCTCTCACCTCGAAACCATTGACCTGTCTGCAGAGTTAGCTCGGTCCCAGGGCTTCTTCGCACCATCTGTTTGACAAAAGCAAAACTGGATCAAATAACTGGTAGGAATTCATTGGAAATCACAGATAGACTACTTTCTCCCATGGGTCACATGATATGTTACTGTGTAGTTTGTGCTTTCCTGGTCTTTGCTCTCCTACCTGTGGAATTCTGCGCACCCCGAGTATTGGGCGAAGGAGAGTTTGCATCATCCTAAATTAATACAGACGTGGGGGAAAAAAAAGCGATGGCTGTATCAATGTCATTACTTCAAGTATAATGCTTTGATAGTTTGAAACAATTTTATTCCATTAGGTTTTCCAATCCACTTACATTTTGGCTGTCGTCAGGCTTCTCTGAAGCCGCTTTCCTTCTGGGGGAAAGAAGAAGCCTTAATTAAGAATGACATGTTTTACATAAATAAATAAATGACTATAGTTTTTGTTTACTAAAAAAAATAATTTTGAACAAAAGGAAAGAAAAAACACAGAAACGGTGGGGGGGGGGGGGGGGACTGTTCAGGCTGTTTTTGCGCAACTGTTTGAATAGAACATAGTCTTGTGGAGCTTTTGAGTTGATTGCTCTGACCTTCGTGCCAGGAGGGCGTTCATCTCCTCCATTAGTCCTCCACTACCACCACTTGTTCGGTTGGCTTCATTTTTGCTACCTGAAGAGCTGTCCTCAGACTGACATGGAGAAAGAACAGGTAAACAACTGTTTGTTACTTTCAAAAACACCTTAGAAAGCTACTAGTTGAGATAAGAAGATATAACTCTGGTATAAAATCCTTTGAAGATTTGAATGCAAGCTGAGTTCTTACTCTTTGGACACGGCGTAGTTTGGCTCCAGCGATCATTGCAGCGAGACCTGTCGGTGCAGGGGCCTCGTCTCCCTGGTTACCGCCTCCTATAGGCAGCGGTGGAGGTAGAGGAGGCTGAGGGGCCGCTGCTGATGGCGGCGGGGGGCCCGGTGGCGGTGGAGGAGGGGGAGGGCCGCCCATGTTTACAGGTGGAGGTACTACAGGTGGGGCTACGGAGAGCACAGCAGGGTGGCCTTGGAAAGGAGAACCTGGAAACAATTAAACAGAAAGGAAACTTTTTATTTGCCTCAGGATGCTGTTAACGACGGCTTAATCTTGGGATGTTTGTGTGTGTCTACCTGAGTTAGAGGACCGTCGTTCCCGCTCCATCTGCGCCTGCATCTGCTGCTGCTGTTCCATCATTTGCCTGAAGGCAAAATAAAAAGAAGAAAGAAACAAAAACAGCTGCTCACTCAGCATCAGAACAATCTAATCATTAAATGTTTGATTAACAACTGAAGTAGCTGAGAAAACCATTTCACACATAAAGAGAAGCTTCTAAAAAGCAGAGGACTGTTAGAAATGCAGTTTCTTTTCTGCTCAGCACTTACAAACTTACAGAAGCATCCAAATAACTCATCATCCTGTCGTCTCAATAATTGGCTACATTTAAAGCTTTTTTACTATAATAATTAACTCCATTAGTTTTCAACTCAGATCACAGTCCTAGCCTCTGCAAAGCAGGCATCCCAAAGCATGATGCTTCCACCACCATGTTTCACTGGCGAGATTCTTTTTGTTGAGTGTGCAGTTGAGTCATACATTATGTCGAAGAACTGCTCATTTCTCCGTGAGAAAACCAAACTACGTTTTGAATTATCAGGAACTTTCCCTGAAGCTGAAATGCAACTCATAAAAATAAGCAATTAGATGTTTTTTTTGGGGAGTGTAATGCACCATTCTTGGTCAGATTGGGTATTTAAATAAAATTCAGGCACATTCAGTATAATTCTGCAGCATACTCATGTTGGTTCTTTAATAATAATGTATTTTAATATCATAAATCAATCATTTAATTCCCTTTTAATCACAGAGAAAACCTAACCTGCAACACTCCCCTTATTTCAAAGTGCTTTCTCATGAAAATGCATTTATTTTCTCCCTCTATTGAAGTCTTTTTCCTGTATTCGCCCTTTTGTAAAGCACAAAGCATATGAATGTCACACCCCAGGAGAGAAGGGAAGGAGACAGCTCGTGGGGAGAAAGCAGAGTTATCCAGCTGTTAGTTGGACAGGAGAAGGACTGAGACAACAGAGCTGCAGCAGCAGAGATCTGAAACACGTGGTGTATGCGCACACATCTCCTGCCACAATCACAGCCCTAATCCTGGGAATGGTTCAGCAGATATTGGATGTGGCTGAGCTATAACTCTCTTTCTACAGTATGTGTTCCTCTAAGCCCTGGCGTTTGAATCAGCCAATTAGCAAAGCAGAAGTAGGTTCAAAACGGAAACAAAGACTTAGTCCGTCCGTTCATCTTTGAGCTGTAAATATTTCAGATGTCAGCCCTAAATGCCACCTCATTGCTGCAGAGTTCTAAATATAGCTGTGAATCTTTGCTTTCTTTGCAGCAGCTCAGTCTTCTCTGTCTTTCTGTTTTTTCTGTGTTTTCCTCTTATAAGGAGAGAGTAGCTAAATATTACATGAATGCAAGGCAAAGTGAATGTTGGTGCTGTTTATTTATGTCTAGTTAGAGAACAAATGAAATAAGCGGTCAGAGTGATAAAGAACTATCAATCAGGTAAAGCTGAAACACTTTTAAAATCCAGTGTTAGTGTCTTGGTTTGGCATCACTGTTTCAGTTTAGTCTTAATCTGAAAGCTTCTCCATAAATAACTGAAAAAAATCAAAAAACCTCCAGAGACGGATGATCATCACATTACATCAAGAATGAAGGGTCTAAATGATTGCTGATGTCTGATATACTTTAAAAAATTACTTCACCAAATTAGTAAATGGGATGGAACACATTCCAAGCGCTCTAAATGAGTAAAAACTAATTTAATCAGATTCCAAATTCCTGCATTTAAGCATAACAACCATGCAGAACTGTTAGATCATTGCTTCTTTTTATCGATTATTGGTTTTCAAACTTTTTCCATTTGCCTTTTTCTTCTACTTGTGCATAGTAGCTATTTTTCACTAGCCTGGTTAATTGTTTTTAACTGAAACATGTTTTAAAAAAGAAGCTGCAGACATAATCACTTCTTTACCAAGTTCCTGTTGTGTTCTAAGTAACCATGTCTCACCTTGCTCTTTGAGCTTCGATCTCATCTGACGTGGGGCCGTTCTGAACCTGACGCTGGAGAGCTGGACCTGCAGCAATTCACAAAAGCAAAGGCAAAAAGAGAAGCACAGATAAGGCAAAGCTGTACTTAATAATCCATTACCAGCGCATTAATGTTCATTATAATTAGTGCCAGTTAAGACAATTAACCACCCAGTGACAGAGAATGAATTAGGAATTAACAATTTTATCCCCTTCTTGTGGGGTACTGTTTGATAAAAACAGAATAATTATTAATGCACAGCTAAAATGAAAGTAGATTGAGTCATCTTGTTCTTTTGAAGCCAAGTTAAACACCACAGAAATGTGCGCTTTTGCATATCATTCATAACGGATTATTTCTCTAGTTTCTGCAGCAGCATGAGACAATTTTGCAAGATATTCACTACCCCTGTCAGGATTTCTACATCACAACAACAAACCTTTGCTTCTTCTACTGAGATTTTAGATGGTGGATATAATTGTGAAATCTAAGTAAAGCAGTGCATGATTGTGAGAACACATGCAAACTGCAAAGACATAACCATCATACCAGGCATAATACTAACTATAAAAAAAGTAAAGTGTTTAATCCCGATTAAACTCACGGAAGTTTGGGAGTGTGACATGACAAAAGTCGGTATGAATACCTTCACAGGCGGCAAGAATTACTAGAGTTTCTAAGATACTATCAACGAGTCTCCTCCTTATTGCTGCTCCTCCTTTTAAAGTTTGTGCTGCAGGGTGCCTGCAATGTAATCCCTTTAACACATTACGCAGATCCGCAGATGAAGAAGCAGATAGGATGTGTGATTAATTCAAGACACGATAAGATGGGTGCAAAAGCCACTTCAGCTGAGGGATTACAATGAAATGAGGGATTCATCATCTTTTTACAACAAAGCCTCTGATTTGACTGAACCCTCTTTAGCAACATTATTAAATGTCACTCCAATGAGCCATTGCAAATATTGTCCTATATAAGGAAATGCTTCTTTAAAGGAAGAAGTCTGATTGTGATTAATGGATCTTAAAGTTCACAGTTCCCCTTTAGAGATCTCATGGATTTTTTTTAACACAAAGCTATGAAACAGGACCGAACTAAAGACCCCAGCCTGCTTTGTCTAATGAAAAGTGCGCTTTACATAATAGAGTTACAGCTCCACAATCGGGCTGTTTTCAGGGTCAGTACTCTCTCCAACGCTTCCCACTCTGATGGAAGTGGCTTTGCTTCGGCGGGGCTACAGTACTAATGGCAACCACTGATCAAATAACATAGATCCAAAAATAGCACAGGCTGAACTAAAGACATGAGTCAAACCTGGTGTCAGATGCTTTAACCTGATTGTAGACATCTGTATTTCCAGTGTTTACCTTACAAACAAAGAGGTTTGCTACTATATTTCTGCTCATGTGCTGCCATCTATTAAGGACAGAAACTTCAAAACAAGGTTTTTCTTCTAATCAAGTTGATTTTAAGTTTACTTGACCCTCTTAATGTTACATCTAAAGTTTTAGTTTAAGGGACATTAGGAAACAGAGACATCAGACATGTGTTTTGTTTTCTGTTGAATGTTCAGCCCTGTTTCCCCATTATTCCCTGATACTTAACTATTCCCTTAAGTGTACCATATTAACTGTTAATTGGTTTCCAAACAGTTCTTTTTTTGGTCTGATACATATTTAAATAAAGTTAAGACAGCATGCAAACACTTGTGAATGAGAGTATATTCTATCTTCTCTTTTATTTTATATTGCCAGGTAAATTATTTTAATGATTTGAAGGATTTATTCTGTTGCAGTCCCTTAAACAAATAAAAAAATAAGGTTGTATGCTGATGACGTAGTGGTTTCTGTTTCTGAATGCCTGCTGATGCTCTGCAAGAGCTAACAAAAGTTATTTGATTATTTGTGGAAAAATGTTTTTCTTTAGCCATGACAGTTAATATATCTATAATCAGAAACTCAAAGGTGCAGCCCTCCTGGAAAGCCTTCAGCAGCGAAAAGGTAGGAATCATAAAACCTCAATTTTCCAGGAGGGGTGTGTTCCCACTTCAAAATACATGAAAAATGATGTATCTGACGATGTGGGAAGAGCAACTTGCAACTCTGATCCTGTTGACAAACATTTTGAAATACATGCTTAAGAAAAAGGATAATTACATAAAAAGAAAACTTGAACAATGTGTGATTGAGTGCAGTTGTAAAGTTGAAGTTTCAGGTTGATAACTTCGTACAGCAGCCCATCTAAAGGCATGAATATAAATAGGAATGTCTTGAGTTTTTTATCAACCCTGACCTAAAATTCAGTATTGTCACTTACATAACTGAAGATTAATGATACCTTTATTAAAAAGCTTGTTTTTCCTGATAATTTGTATTTAAATAAGTCTTTCACACATAAGATGACACAGCTTTCTGTATTTGTAAGAAAATAATCCTATGTAATAGTTTTAAAAGCACATATAGTTATACAGCTGGTCACACAGCAGATCAATAAAACAAAATTGAACTTTTCTGCCCAATTTAACCAGCTGTGTCCCTATAGTTCACTTGTGTCTGATGCAGTTTAAGAGCCTTAAATTTGTCTCTACATCTCTACCTAAACAGAAGTCTTTGTTGAATCAAAAATAAGGTGTTTTAACATTTTATTTATTTGGCTGTTTGTGCTCTACAGCACTGCATCACTTTTAATATGTTTGTATTTACCTTGTAGATAATTAAGTACCACAGCTGCTACTGCATATCAAGACCAATAACCATGGTTCTACAATTAGTTTAGGCTAGGCAGCGACATGCTTGGTGAGCGTCTCGATAGATCTATTTACTCTAGACTTTGTCTTTCAATAACCATAGATTTTCAGCACACACAAATGCAGATAAAGTTGAATAAAAAAGTAAAGCATGGTTTAACCCAGACAGGAACACATAGCAGACATGTTTTTACCTACAGGACATTCTGAAGAAGAGAAAGCGGCCGTGGCAGAGACAGAGACACTGACAAACGCACTCTCCTCTGACCATCTCTTGCCTTAAGCTACCTACTCTCTTCGTCATCTTCATTGTCCCCGTCCATCATTCCCCTCCCCACGCTTCTCCCTCTTCTCACCTGCCTTTCTTCCCTCCCTCCTCTACTCGGCCAACGGTATCCCCTGTCATCTTCATGTAACTGACACCAGCAGCAGCAGCCGAGTAGCGAGCATCTCTGGTTAACGTTTCAAAAGGTCGGGTTTGTCTGTAGGCAGCAGAGAGCCGTCCAACTTCTGTGCATTATTTCAGATTAATCTCACTCATCAGGGCTACTAAGCAAGCTATTGTATTATAATGTTAAGAGTTCATTATTTTATTTGATAAAACTTCCCAATTTTAGAGGAAAAATGAGTTGAATAAACATCCTGAATGCTTTAAATTGTAAAATAATCATAAAGGTTTCTGAGATAAGATATAGATACATTTTTGAACATCAGATATATATCACATTAATGATATTTGAAGAATCCTTACATAAGATTACAGAAGATTTTTATCATCGCTATGTGGGAACGTACTTTGTTTTAATTGTTTAACATTTATATGTAATAAATATAGTTTATATAAAGTACATTTTACGTAGTAAATACTATATATTTATGAATATTTAAAATTGATTTTTGATACTATGTAATCCATACTGTACTATCCTAGAACATAGATGCTACTTTACAAATGTCTGCTAAATGACATTGAACCAGTTAAGTTTACCACCTTTTTTTTTGTCTGTTTTTATTTAATATCCTATTTAGCTTGAAAGGGAAAAAAGCTTCTGTTCATTTATAGAAGATAACCTTATAAAAGGTTTTACAAAACAATGTTTTTTATGTCCACTTCTGTTGTATTTAATCAACTTAAAACAATTATGATGTCAGAGCTAGTAAGAAGACCAAAATAATGTTTGTCTGGGTTTATGTAGCTCAGCTTCAGAAGTTAATCCATCATAAACTGCAGAATTTCCTCTAATTTTGGACAAAGAGGTCATGCTTAAACCCTCCCTCACCAATAGAGGGAGTAGAAGACACATCAGCTTTGACAGCAAGAAAACAATTTCCTTATAACTTTCACCTAATATATCACCTATGCCAGGTCAGTGAGTGGGATTTTCATCTTTTTGCAAACATGAAACTATTAAAATATAAGTAATAATGTTGGTCTTTCTGTATAGTGCATACATGTGTAATACATTCATCCTCTCATCTATTGGTGAGCTTGTGTTTGGCTGCTGCCACTCAAGCCACTCTGCACCCCCGTCCCGTGTCATTAAGCAGATGAAAAGGTCCGCTCTCCAGCACAGGACCCAGGGGAGATCTTCTCAATGACTCATTCAAATTAACAGGCTGGAGGGGGACGGTGGGAGACTCACACACTACTACTGCTGCTGCTGCTGCTGCTGGGGAAATGAGTGGCAAGCTGTGAAAGTCATTCTGTCTCTGTCTTGTTCTGCTGCTCCACACTTTATACTTGCCTGTTTCTCCCTTTGGGACTAACTCCGACGTGCAGAGAGAGTACTGCAGGACAAATTGCACATCTCACATGGGTATTCAATGCTGAAGGACTAGTATTTCAAACGGGACAAGATATGTTTCATAAAGCAAAGACAAACAGGAGCAGTGCAAGTAACAGTTCCCGTCAAGCCTGATTGCTCCCAGTGAAACACAGCTTCTTTCAATGTTATCAATGCTGTAGTGTCCCTCAGTTCTCTAATGTCAAAGTTAATAACACTATTTAGAGTTTGTTAGAGGGCACTGTTACAAAACTCAGCTGCACTTTGACCACTATTATAACGCTTGAATAGGCTGCTGAACTCTTTAGGTCAGCATCTAAGGTCCATTTGCAGAGGATGCTGTGTCATGAAGCAGGCAGCAGTTATGGACTAAAACCTTCATTGATCTACGCTTAAGGTCTTAGAATATAGCTGACAGGAAATAAAAGAGACTAAAGCTTTAAGAAACTTAATCAAAATTAATGGACTAGGGAATACACGCGAAGGATGACCATAACCCCACAATCACAACTACTCTTCTTAAAAAAACAAACATAAAAATCTTAAATAGGCTTTCTCAGAACACCAGTAACATAAAAAAAGTGATTTATATCACTAAACATCCCACAGTAGACACTATTAATCATATTCTAAGAGGTTGTCAATCCCCTCCAAATCACTAATTTTTTCTGAGTTTTTAAGAATTATTTATTCAAGTTTGTTATTTAGACAATAAATCAAAATTCCTATCATGATGAGAAATTTGTCACAGTAATAATAAATGAGTTAAGGCGCACCTCCTTAGGAAACAACCTCTGCTTTAATTTCTGTCCTATTCAGGAGAATAAAATTGCTGTAAGTATTTCCAAAAATATTTTTTGTGGACTGTATACAATTATTTCAAATGGTATAAACGTGTAAGTCCCTAATAAGTGATAAAAACATGATGGCCTTTATTTTGTTTTGTGCAAACTGATACTACCTAAAGAAAATATAATAAAATCTGTGGAAAATTTAAAAAACAGCAACATCAGAGCATCAGTAGTGAGCCTATCTGAATGTAAAGCCCACCTCCGTCCTGAGCGCTGAGTACGTTGAGGGCAAAGAGCATGGCGTTGGAGAAGGTGGTGGCTTCCTCTTTGCTGGCAAAATTGAGGCCGTAGACCTGCCTGGCGTCCCTCCATTGGTGAAAGGTCGGGGTGGCTTGGTTGTACTTGAGACCCTTCACTATTGAATAGTTGATGACCACCTGCAAAAAAAAAGAAAAAAAAAAAAAGAACGAAGCGAGTCAGGGGAGGTCAGGAAACCCAAATAATGATTAATGTTAACCACAAAAAATGAAACAGCATCAGTGCTGCAACAAAACAACTAAATGGGTTTGATTGGTATGTAAATAATCTATTTGTTTTCTCTCTCTAAAATAATTTTTACCCAACATTAAGTTTCTTATTTCAAGCACCAGTCATCATCAGTCTAACTAGTCAAATTAATGAATGAAAATAAAAAGTGATCTCCACCACTACAAAAAAACCTGGACTAATGTTTTCTTTTAGTTTAGTCATCACACACAGACACTTTTATATCTGTTTATCTATTAACACATCTACAACATAAATATCTACACTTTTCCCTGTTAGAGAAACCTCTCAGTGTGAATCCAGGACAGCCTAAATGTGTTCAGGCCTCCTACAGTCTAATAAATGTCACTCTTCTTGTCACCTGCTGGTCCTGCAGCTTGACGCCCACCACTCTGAAGGTGTTACTGGCAGTGTTGTGGTAGATGTTGATGCGGCTAAACCCCTGCTGGCCCGGCTTGATGGGGACCCACTTCTTGCTGGTGTCATCATAGACCATGACGGAGGCCCGGGCCTGGCAGATACTCTGCTCACTGAGAAGCATGAAGGGACACAGAGAGGAAGAAAAGGTTCAGAGTGATTCTTACTTTCAGGTTTGTCAAAAATGGTGGTTTCCTTTAAATTTTAGTATATCTTCTCTACATAAAATAATAAAAATGTTAAAATATAGCATATACAGCTTGTTTCATCCTCTGATACTTGGAATAATACATGATAGAGTGAAGCATCCCTAAACCATTATTTTCCTTGAACGCTGTGTTTGATTCAAACATGACCTCTGTTATGACCTTCAAGTTATTTTCCTATCTTGGTGACAAACATGCTAGAGAGGGAAATGTTTCCTTCTTGCACACCACTTGTGCAGGTGACATCTTGTTTCTTTGGAGCTTCTTTTAGCGTCTTACATTCTTTTTCTAATGTACACTATCTTCTCTATAGAGTTCAAACTCTTTTGAGAGCTACAGTAGTCTTTCTGAGGGCGTCAGGCAGATCTTTGAATCTCACCGTGTTTTCCCTCTCACCTCATCAGGCAAACCTGCACCAAACTCACTGTCTTTAAACAAAAACATGTTTATAAAATATAAGACACAGGGTCAGTTTATTTTGTGATTCCTGTTAATTCTTGGAAATTAAGTAAAGCGTGCAAAAAGTTCACATAGCTGTTCATAAATCAGTTGGTTGTTGGACTGCAGATGAATTTTATTAGGTAAATATTATTGCTATAGCCCAGAGGTCTTCAACAGGGGGTCCGGACCCCTAGGGGGTCCGCGTAGGTACTGGATGGGGGTCGCGAAAGTCTTGGTTGATTACTTTTTTTTAATATTCCCTCCTGCATTTTTTTTGCACTAATCAAAATGTCTTTAAATACACATTAACATGAATTCAACACACTGTAGTAAACAGATAAATGAAAGCAGAAGATGTCTTTCAGTCATCAATGCACACATTCAGCGACACACAGGAGCTCTTTAAAACCTGGACACCGTTTCATTCACAACACCTGTCCCATCAACCAGGAATCAGAATCAGAAATA
>NW_015150766.1:0-43529 GCF_000732505.1 Cyprinodon variegatus | reverse complement strand
AAAGAAAGAAAGAAAGAAAGTGTTTTACACAACATGAAAAATGAACGCAGCTATTTTCAGCAATAAAAACTATAAATAACTTTCTGTGGCTCGTTACTTTTTTAACATAACATTTATCAACCAAACAGATTTCTAGAGGATTGGGTAAGGTCTAGCTACATGCACTATTTAAATACATTCTCATTTTGAATGCTTTAGTCTGCCATCTCCACCACAGAGAGCTGAAGCCGCTGATTTAAAGTCTTTAAACTGGAACATAATGCTGCATGTATCCTTCCAGTCCAAAGCTCCAGCCTGAAGGTTCAGGGTAATATTAACATTTCTACATCCCTATCCGAACTCTTCAGGAATCATTTCCTTCTGTTACTTTCATACACAGTGGAAATCAAGAGGGAATAAGGTGAGTAGAAAAAGAAGAAAAAAGACGTTTTAAAGAAGGAAATACTCTGTACTATGTTTGTGTTTCTTCATCATCCTGCTTTAAAAAACAGAATAACAGGTTATTCAGATGATGTGAAACAGTTCTCTAGTATAAATGTAGCAACACATAAGCAAATCCTTGAAACAAACACAACTCCATTAAAAAAAAACAGCAGGAGATGAGAGTGTAGGAACAGGACAGAGAATCTAAACATGCCAATAATTTCACAATGCAACACCTGAAATGACCGCGGTCAAAAAATACATATTTTGAACATAAAATAAGAGTGGAGGCTTCTTATTTGGAGCAATGGTTCCAAATAAAGTGAGATCAGAATAGCTTTTTGGTTTATTATATACAAAAGAGATTGAAACACTAAGGCAAAAATATATGACAGCTGGTTGCTTTTATTACAGATAAACTTCGGAAAGTTTCAAAAGTCATTCTGATAAATTGGTGAAACTTATGAATTGGATCATTAATGATAGATATATCGACAAACAATGGTTAAAGCTTAAAGACATTATCAATTATATGCCAGACTCTGAAATCAAAGAGCTAAATCTTAGAGTCCTGTTGCCTTTCCAACTAATATCTCCAAAGAAATCTAGAAATTTATTAATTTAACTGAAATTTTCAGAGCAACAGCTTGCAACACTAATGAAACCTGAGCTTATTTCACCATTTTTGCACATATTAGAGATAGATGTTAAAAATAATATAGACAGAGTAAAGAAACTTCACTTTTAAATAAAAAGAAAAACAGCGTAAACAGAGAATCAGAGTCAAAGCCATAAATATTCCTCAACATCTTTACATTATCTCCTGCTTAATCGAGCTGGAGGCATCAGTATGCATCTCCTGCTTTATATCTTACCGTCTGCTCTTAGAACGTATCGTGATTCACTTTCAAGTGCACTCAAGATCAGCTCCTGCAGAGCAATGATGTGTTTAATTTATTTTGGTGAACTCGCAGAGTCCATTCATTTTTTAAACACCGTTCTAGGCAGCTGGCTATAAAAAGGCACTGCGGACCCAAGAAGCATGAATAAATGAGGTTCTTGTGCTAAAAGCGACCGGAGAAGACACGCAGGAGGTGACTGAGCGCAAGAAAAAAAGAGAGGAGATAAAGCAAAAGATGAGAATTTTATTCTCTTATGAAAAGCAGACTTGAACGCAGACAGGAAGGCCTCCGGTCCATATGACTGGAATGTTCAGCAACTGCTGTGCAGAGCATGAAAACATGAAATGCTCATGAATTTAACATGACGATGCACAATCATTGCACACATTCATGGATGTAAATTCAAGGCACACAGTTTAAATGTCATCACCGGAGCTCAGGGCTCCTCCAAACTGTGCAACATTAATACCAAACCTACCGGGAAAGACAGAGCTGCTGCTGAACACTTTCCTCCAATCATTATCACAGATATATTAAACAGAAGGGGGAAATATCCTTGGCATAACAACAGATTAAAATGAATGTGTTATTTTAAAGATCTGGATTAAACATAATCTGCTTCTTCTAAAAAGCAGAAGGATGCACACAATGTGTTACACTGGGGTGTTTAAAATCATTTGTGAGCCTCTTTTACAAACAATTTTTTGGAAATAATATGTTTATGTGTAAAACAAGATGCAGCATAAATCAGCCAGGGATCGGCTGACGTTTGAAAGGTTCAACACAGCAAGAGAAAGCAGTTGGGAATTTACGAATGGGAAAAATGTTTGGGCATGGCTGTAAATGTCATCACCTTGTTTACTGAATTGTGAAATGCCTGCAGAGATGTGCAGAGGGTCTGTGATGTCAAACACGTGAATTATTCATTCAGATTGCTGATTTTCTAATGATTCCTCAAGTTGTCATACATTTTAATCTCTTAAGAATAGTAGATGATGATTATACAGATACAATCCTTCCACTGAGTGTCTTTCCTGTTTGCTTCAGCTGCAGCTGAAACATTTTTCCACTCTAATCCTCTTTCAGTCATAAATTAATCCTGTTTATAGCGGCAGGTGTTGGTAAAATGTTATACGTCTGATATAACCCATCACAGGTTTCCTCTCTAACCCATGGTGTCAAAGTATGAAGTTCCTCTCTGTCTCTATTTCTGGTTCTTCCTGATTGGTTGCAATAAAATTGTCCTCCTCCTGGATCATCTACTGATTTGAAATGAGTGGCGCAGCCATATCTGTCACAGTAAAGGGACATGCTGTCGACTCACAGGAATCTCAGGGAAAAAAAGGGTCTTCATAATTAAAACCTGCATGCATCAAAACAAGACAACCCTGAAGCGGGATTCTTAAATAGCACTTTGATCTCTTCTTCATTGGATGATTTGGCAGAAGTTAAATTCCTGCAATAACTGCTTGGTAATATTCTGACTGGAGGCTGTTTTTCTTACACGTCTGCTTAATTTAGATGCAGCCACTGAAATCGTACTTGTCTTAGAACTATTGAAGCTGAGAACAATATTTCTATTAATTTATTTCTTTATTTTTGGGGTTTAGACAACTTCAATAAATTCCAAAAGTGTTCATAAGTTTTAAACTGACTTTTATTTAACATTTTGTCACATTATGACTCTAAACAGATAACACAAATATGAATATCTAGGGAATTTAAAAAACACACCAACTCAAAGTATTCCAACCATGAAATAAAAGGAAAATCAAAAATCTTTAATCAAAATCTGAAAAATGTGTTGCCTTTGAATGAGGTATAAGTACAGTATGCAGTTTTAAGCGTATGCGTTTCTCTGTCAGGTTTCTCACAGCAGTCTGTACAGGTAGGCTCAGCTATCCACAGGAAATGATTACAGCGCTCTATATCCTGCAGACATCACAGCATCAAAGCCACTCTGTTGTTGCTCTACTTTCTGAAGGCCATGCTGCTCAAGGGAACGTCGTACAGACAACAAAGATAAATTGGACTAAAATAGTTGCACACATGGCTGTATGCTAATTCCTGTACTCAGGCAGTAAAGATTCATATCTACACACACTCCTGTTCTGGTGCATTAACACTGGCAAGGAATTAAACAACTAGTAGATGTTCTGAAATTATAACTCCAAGATGAAAACAAACTACCTGCTGTTTAAAAGATAGAGATAAATGTTACAGCTTATTTTTTTTTATTCTGTAAGACCAGCCAGATACTCAAAATGTGGTGCTGTATGGAAATAAAAAGAATAAAGAAAACAAAACACTAGTAATTTGAGTTAATTAGAATTAGACTTAGACAACTTTTATCGTCATTTTGTATATACACAGTGTATACAAAATTATTTTTAGACAGTATATAACAGTGTATATCGCTTTTCGGACAGTAAATGAACATTTCCATTACATAAAGTGCAACAGTGATCCAATGTAAACATTGTGGAAGAAAAAAACATGGTGCAAAAAGCATTGATATGAAAGTTCAGAGCACTAATATGTATGGTGCAAATATGCAGAATTTTGGTTAGTTGCTATCAGTGTGATGCGGAGTCTGTGACATGATTTATTGTTCTTCAACGATTCAGCAGTCTGATGGCGGTAGGGAAGAAACTGTTGCAGAATCTATTGAATCTGCATTGAATGCTGCACAGCCTCTTCCCGGAGGGCAGCAGGGAGAACAGTCCATGGCGGGACTGTGAGAGGTCATTGATGATGCTACGGGCTTTGGAGATGCAGCCCTGGGATGAAATGTCTTTAATGGAGGGAAGAGGAGCACTGATGGTCTTCTCTGCTCTCCTCCCCACTCTTTTCACCTTCTTACAGTCTGAGTCGCTGCAGCCTCCACACCACACGGAGACAGCTGGTCAGAACGCTCTCTATGGTGCTTCTGTAGAAGGTGGTGAGTGGGTGGGGAGAGGTGGACTCTCCTCATCCTCCGCAGGAAGTACATGCGCTTTTGTAGATCAGATGCTGTGGGATGATGGTGTTGAAAGCTGATCTGAAGTCAAGGAATAGCATCCGAACGTGGGCGCTCTTCTCCTCCAGGTGTGCCAGGCTCAGGTGGAGAACAGAGGAGATGCCATCTTCAGTAGAGCTGTTCCATCAGTAGGCCAACTGGAATCGGTCGAAAGATGGGGGGCAGACTGGAGTCGATGTGTTCTTTAACCAGCTTTTCGGAGCACTTCATCATGATTGGATTCAGTGTGATTGAGTGAGTGAGGTGACCTGAGGTTTCTTTGGGACCGGAATGTTGGTGGCAGACTTGAAGCATGCTGGCACTATGGATTGGTCCAGCAAGGTGTTAAAAATGTTTGTGAGGACACCGGCCAGCTGACACACTCATGCACACGGGTGCACACTCATTGTACACCCGCCCAGAGTGGCTGTATAAGAGTCCAGAAACCACATTTTGTGACCGAATCCCCGGCACTGGTGGTCGTAGATGCAGGATCTATGCCTAGATTTTAGCGTTCTAATCAGCGAATTTTGTGTATTTGTCTGGAGCTGTAATAGGCCACTGCCTTCAGGCTCAGCCATCTTAAAAAAGGTATTTGGAATTGGTGGCAAAGTAGTAATAGCATACAAAAACTAACAAAACATAAAATAAGTCACTTTTGTCCAGGCCTATTTTGTCAAATGTGTTTAAAAACAACAAAAAATACTGTATAAAAAAGAGCAGCGGTACAAAACAAGTGGTGCGATCTTAAAAACGTAAAACTCTGAGGGCAAAGATTCATGATGTGTGAAGCTGCCGCGTAATTCAGACAAGTTGTTAGAGGAGCAACTTAATGAGTCACTGCAGCTTGCTTCCAGGGTCACTAAGTCCTTCACTGTCGAAAACAAGCTCTGCCTGATTCTGTTGAGGCTTGCAAATGGGATGCATGGTCACTAGAAGGCATTGAAACATTATTTTAAACAGACAGAGAACCAAGAAAGTTATTTACTTAAAAAAAGAAGATCCAAAAAATCATTCTTATCTTGCTTATTCTCACTGCAAGCATTATGCAAATATATTGTACATTTAAATGGACCGACACAAAAAGCAAGAAAAAACCTTAAAGTTAATGGCAAATAGAGCACCTACATCCCATTTCTCATTGGGTTTAATATGCTGTCAAGCCATCTGTTGATTTATTAAAAGCCTAAAATGTTTTAGAAGAGCTAACCATAAGGGGTGTGTTTATGAAGATATTTGATAAACTTCTGCTGCAAGCTCCTCGCTAATTCACCTTAAAGCATTTAAGGGAGTTAAAGTCAGGAATCTTACATTTTTGATGTGGAAAACTATTCAAATATTTAGTGCAACAGGACATGGAGTCAAAAAGGGGTCAAAATGTTTGTAAACTTCTAAATCTTAGTTTAAACTGAAAAAAAAAAAAAAAATAGAAGTTGGTATATTGAATTCCTGCAAAGCAATAATTGATGCAATCTGCTGGGTTTCCGATGATAGAATATTTTAAATCCAATTAAAAATATAACTTTGATTAAAAACTGGGCTAAAATAAAATCCATATCCTTGATTCTGACTGATTTGACTAAATTGACGTTTTAGTGATTTGCCTGTAAAGACACAAAAGAACATTTCCCAGGACTAAAATCTATAGAAATCTATAGAAAGTAAGCTGTTCTGTTGTAGCACACTTGGATCTCATGCGTCCTTAGGCCTCACCGGATGCCCCATGGCAGCGCTCCTGCTGTCTCTCTGCTGCTCTAGAGACAAGTCTCATACTTTCTACCACGAAATACAGCACAATGCAGTTGGTGACGTACAGGTAGAGGACATTTGTAGATCTGTAGCTACTCACAGAAGAAAGGTGACCTCTGTGCAACATGCAGGTCTGCACACACTGACATAATTATGTGGTTTTCTATGACCTATAGCTGCAGTTGCCATCATTCCCAATTCTGGAATACTTTCTGTCCTATTTACTCCTGAGAGCAACCTATTCTTTCACGAATGTTTGTAGAAGCAGCCATGGAGTGGCCATGAAGTTTAATCTCTACGAGTAGCAGTCTGGGTTCATCTGCTTCTAATTGTGTGCAATCTAAGTATCTAACTGTCTTTTCCCAAATTCCCTTGGTAAATCCTTCCTATCTGCAACTCTGTTTAAAAAAATCATGAACTCAAAATTTAGTTGGTTGTAAAGAAAGAAACATTTACATTGACTAAGTTGCATTAAGTTTTTTGTATTGTTTTTGCAGAATTTGTGGGTGAAGAAAAACAGAAAGGCTCTTTGTGTCCCGTGGCCGCCTGCTTACGAGTAAACAGTGAAATCTCCGGGCAGAACAACTGACACCATAAATGGTTTGTCTCTTTACTAAAGTCCCTCACAAAATGTTCTCTGTTTTAGTAGATGCCGCTCGGCTGGGGAGCAGCCAGAAATGTGGCGCATTGAAACTTCTTCTGTATGCCAGCAAATGTGTTTGTTTGTCTTTGTGAGAGCTGCATAAAACATCAAAGCCACATGAATGGAGAAAGAGGAAGAACAGCTGACACCTGAAAGATTCATAAGTGCTAAAGCAACATGACAGAGTCTCTGCTAATCCTGAACTTAGACTGAAAATTGGATAAACTGTGTTAAAATGTCTCTACAGTCCAAGCTTAGGGGCAAATAGCACATTAGCACTTCTTAATTAACATATTCATTTCTGCGGCAAACAACAATCTCCATTAAAGTGACTCCAGCAATAGCAGAATGAGTTCCTGCAGCTGTGGATGTAAAAATACTGCACATATTGCTGGTGTCAGCTGTTATCACTCTGCAGAAACCTCCCTGAACCTCAGAAACCTCCAGTGCCTTAAGTACACACAAGCAAAAATAAGATGATAGATGGCTCCCAAAGTATTTTCCACCTTGCGTTAGGATCCAGCCCCACTTTATTTGCAGCAATAACATCTGTGAGTCTATTTTCCATCTAGAGATTTACATCTTTGCCCATTTTTCTTTTTTAAACTACTGCAGACTGTAATTTCTTAGTGGATCATTTCTGCAGGCAGCTAGTAGCTCTGGATTTTTATCACACTTTGTTTATCTTTATTTACATTTCAGATTTTTTTTTTTTTATAAAATGCAGTATTTCAACCTTTGTGGGATGCATGAAATGTCTCTGATATGTGAGCTGATCCATCAGTTCAGCATTAAAGTTTAAATGTTCCTCTCATGTTTAAGTGCAAAAACTTAAAGAATATAAACCATCATGCTTTTTGGTGGCCAGTAATGTAAGCGTTCTGCATGCTAAACCTGTATGTGGTGCTGAGCTGTGGAAAAAAGCAGAGGTGGTGAGAGCAGCATGGAAAACTCTGGAGAGGGTAAGAAATGTGTCATTGCTGACAGCTGACTTTCACACAGCCAGTCTGCTTTAATACTAACAGTTATAAAACAAAGCAAATGGGTCAATTGCAGAGAAGAAGTCTAAAAATAACCGTCCCTGAATGAACCAGGGTCCAGGTCTGCAAATCATGCTGGATCATTTCTGGAGCCACGACAGGGGAAAAAAACCCTCCCAAAACGTGAACACAGAACTGAACTGTGCTGCGAGCAATGATGTGTGCAACAGTCTGACAAAGTAACCATAATCAATGATGGACATGATCCTGCAGATCAATCTCAGAGGACTCTTCAATCCGTGCACGCTTTGGAACCGCTGTAGGACACAGATGTTAACTATAAGTTAGAGAAAACTGTTTTTAGAGCCTCCACTCACATGCATGCAGTGTCACATGCTCCCAGTTTACTCTGTTGGATCTACGCTACTGCATGTTAATCTGTTGGCATGACAACTAGAGTGGGATATTTGCTTGGCCTAGAAAATATGGCTTTGCAGAAAAGATGAATGAGCAGCGAGACATGAATAAAAGACAGCCTCAGACAGCACACCCTAATTACAGACTCTGTTTGCAGTAAGACTGCACATTGTCCTTTTCTCTCTGAATAGCCATCTCTGGATGCAGCACCTTAGTGTGGATGGGTGCATCCCACCCCATACATCAGAAAACGTTAATACTTTAGAGGTTATCTGGGATAGCCAAAAAGTACAAGAGCAATTTTGGCTGCCATAAAAACAGATCCTAATTTATAGTTTTCATTATGGCTGAAAGCTTTCGAACACGGTGCACAGACTTTAGGAGCTTTCTCACCTCCCATGTGACAGTAAATGACTTAGTCTATCAGCATATCAGCTTTCAGTTTAAAATGATTTCCCAAAAAACTGAACAAAAAAGAATTTAAATTTTAAATAGTTTTTCAAATAATCCCAGTTCAGTATGGAATAATTACCAGTTTATGTGGTTATATGTAAGGCTTTAAATTGGATAGGTAATAAAATCCAAACTATTATGAAAACACTAAAATAATAATTTAATTTGGCACTGAAGTATAAACTGAGAAACAGATACCAGCTTCATCAGCAACTTTTATAGGTGAAAGTCCACATGCGCAAGAAATACTCCTACGAGCAGATTCACAGACGCTCATAAACTACTCCTCACATGAACATTTAACAAGTTACATGCACAAACAGAGTACCACGGGGCCCCAATATATCGCATACATCAGTGCTTGTTCCTTCTCTTTGCAGGTGAGGTTTGATTTAAATGCACTCAAAGCCTCCCTCCTCCTCACGTGTGGACCTGTTTCTGCTAAAATTTTGAAACTTTGAAGGCGTTACCTATCGGATAAAGCTTCCCGATGGTTACTTTGGCTACTTTTCAGGAAATCCTACCTCTTGAGGCTGTACTCTTCTTGCCTCTTCCTAGTAGTAAAGCAACTTCAGGCAAACCGCTTCTCTTCTAGAGATGGAAGTTGGTAAATAAAGTCAACATTAGATATAAGATTTTCTAGATGAATATTAGGTTCTGACTGGCTGTAGGGCATTAAAAATGGTTAAAGGAAATCTAGAAAAAAAAGCTTAGGTCATATATCCCTTGGTACTTTATTGGCACTTGTAACATGTTAAACATGCGTGAGACGTTATGTAGTTTATAAGCCTCTGTATGACGTAAAGCTGCTCATAGGAGTATTTCTGGCATGTGTGGACCTTTGGCAGACTGCTGATGCCATACTCCTGATCTATTTTCCAAACATATTGTCACATTGACAAACACATATCCCTACATCGTTTTATGTAGTCCAAACTAATCCCTTCATTTAAAAAAAAGAAAGACAAAAAGATGTTCATCTCTGTTTGTACCTCTGTGGTTATTATCAGCCCAGCTTTCTTTCTGTTTGTGTGACTTTGCAAAGATATTCAAATCCCCTGATGTAACAGAAGCATCAGCAGACATGCAGTAACACAAGGTCACTGGGTCCCTGACTAGTTAACTGCTGCCCCATAAAAACAAGGGACTTATTTGTGAAATCCAAGAGACTGGTGATTAGAAAATAAACAAGGGTTTTTTTTATTTTTTTTTAACTGCAAATGAATGAACTATCCCACGTGTGTTGTAGAACTCAGAAATACTCTGCTGGGTCAAAGTCTCTGCAGGACATTAGCAGGCTTTTACATTTTGGCAGCTTTGCCCAAATTGTTGCTTTTCTGCACTTTTATAAATCTATTTCTATCTTTCTCTTAGTCTTGACCGTATAAAAAGTCCTGATCTGAGACTGTTACCAACTTGTTTGATTGCACAGATTATTTATCTGATTTTTCTGGTGCATTTTTTTTAAAGTTTGCCCATCTTTGGCTTTATAAGAACAGATACTCTCAGAAATGTTTGCACCCCTATAATGGGAAATAAACCATGATGAATCATTTTAAAACATTAATTAAACTGTGTTATACGTTACCCAGCTGAAAAGCAGGACTATTTTTTTTTATTTTTTATTTTTTTTTTATTTATTTATTATTTTGAACTTTTACGGAATGTGTTATACATTCTGTTAACTTTTAATGATAATAAAAACAGAAGTCTTCCAAATTCCTCCAATAGTTTATCATCAAGGCTTTAACCATTAAATAATTATTCAATTATTAAAATAATTGTCAACTAAATTTGTAATCAAGTCATTGTTAACTGCAATCTAAAATCTGGTAAGTTAACCTTACTGAAATGAATCTTGGAAACGGATTGCCTTGAAAAATATAAAGATTACTGCAAGTTTTATATTTTGTTCACTTAAGATCTACTTGTTCAGTGTACTGAAGACTTTTTTGTATGAACTTTTCGTAAAGCTTAATTAACTCAGCCCTGTGTATCAATTTCAGTGAAGAAGCAAAAAGAAAGCCATTAATTTTCAGGAAGCCTTTTGTTTGGATGGCCAAGTGCTCTCCAGATGTCTTTATGCAATCACTTTGATACGCTTGTATTCTTTTAATTGTTAACACTTTCACAAGTTACAGATCCCATCACTCATGTTCTTCCAACTTGGCAATACAGTTACGTTTAATCCATCAATTTCCCATCTCATCTCAGACGTCCCACCTTTAAACCATGGACCGAATTTAGATATTTAGAATTATCAAGCATTTTCTGTCCAACACAACACATATGTAGGATGAGTAAAAACATCAAGTTGATGAAAAGTTCACTTATAGTCTTTCATTAAACTGTGTTAAATTAAATGTTGTATTTGAAAGTATTTTTTTAGTTTTTGTATCGTAGATTAAATATTCAGCTTTACCGAGGGCAAATTCTGTCAAACTAAAATGCTTATAAAAATAAAGCATCTTTTGCTATGTAATTAGAAATCAATTAATCTAAAGATCAAGAAAAGAAAAAAAAATTACTAGTTTTAGCCTTTTAACTAGACAGGGTTTACCAAAAAATATGGCAGTGAATCAAGGTGGGGGTAGCATCATGCTGTGAAGTTGTTACATATTATCATAAAACTGATGTTTTTAATGGACAAAGATATGAAATATAAGAGGACCTGCTGGGACGCTGAAGATGAAGAGGCATTTCACCTTTTAGTTCAACCATTAGTCTTATCCAAAATGAATAAATGTGTTGAAATGAAGTGGACGTAAACATCCTGTGGGGATGCCATGCTGGCAGACTTGTTCTGGGGGTTTATTGGTGATAATGCTCTGCCCCCAACATTCCTTCTGTTGACCTGTGCACAATGGAAATCACAGTAATGGTTTGAAATGATTTATTCTGGTTTATCTAGGCCTGAGTTTTTATCTGAGGTCTATATTTTATACATTTTGAAGTAGACTTCACAAACTACAATATGTATCCCACATATGTAATACGTATGCAGCACAGTTCAATAATTGAATAATTGTTTGTGTGCTTCTTAAGGTTGCCTTGCAGACAGAAACAGGAAGTCTGTTGATGGTTTAACCGTTTAATAACCATTGAGAAAAATATCCTTTGATTGCACAATGCCCACTGGGGAGTTTATTTCCATCCAGCTCATTTAGGGTAACAACAGAGGACGCTGATCTGCCTGTAGAACCTTTTTATTTATGGCTAACCAGAGAATAAGCATTATTTTGTCAAAACAATCTATGTGCAAATCTTTTTTTAACAAATTATTGAAAAACAATACTTTAAAGGGGTTATAGAATGATTATATAGGGTATTTGATGCTGGTCCTTAAGGTCTCTGAATAGGGTGTGTATCATTGGTGGGGCTGAAAATGGCATATTTGCTGTTCTATGAGCTCTAATGCAAGCCTGGTTATAAGCCCTAGAATGAAACGACAGGTTTTCTTCCTTTTATGGTATGTTCATGAATATTTAGATGAGCTGTGCGCTGATTGGTTGGTTTACAATGAGCAAAGCTGCTGAGCAAAGAAGCATCATAGCAACAAGCACTCACTCACTGAAACATCAAAATTGTTGATGTTAGGGTGACCAGACTTCCTCTTTTTCCCGGACATGTCCTACTTTTCATACCTAAAAAAATTACCGGCGGGAATTTTAAAATCGTATGGGATTTTGGTTGACTAACCCCCCGCTCTGACCCGCACCGTGCTCCGTACATACACACTTCATTATTCTTCACCTTCACTAGATGTGGACATACTTTTGAATATTCTGCTGTAAAATGAGTCTTGTATTTTTGTTTTTTACTGGAGGATTCAACCTATTTCACAAGATACATAACTTTGAGTGGTAACTAGGTGACTGTCAGAGAGTAAACCGAAACTTATTGGCTTATTTTTCTGACTAATCCAATCAGCGCTCTGACAATCAGTCGCCTGGAACGGTTGTTGAACAGAGCATCACTTTGGAAAGATACGTTGCACACATTTCACAAGTAACCTCCTCCTCACACCCCGCTCTCTCTTGTTGTGCCTGCGCAACTGGTGGCTGATGGCTCTCTGCTGAGGTCTGGTCCAGTCAGCGGCCCAACAGTCGACGCTTCATACCCCCCTCCCTTGGGCCATTGAACCAGTGGACTGGTCTGGATGTCAGTTTCAGGGGGTGACAAAAGTACAGGCCAGAACCAAATAAGGCAACATCCCCGAATTGACGTCAATTCGGTGCTTCGTTTGAATTTGCCCGTTTTATTAGGGAGGGTTTAGAATTGTGAGCAGTGAAAGGAGTTGTCAATGGGGTTTGAACTTCTCTGTTCGTCCATTTCACCCACTGAACTATCGTTATTCATCTATGACAAGCTAAACTTGGCTTTGCATTCTATGACTCCTTTAAAGAAACTTTAAAGTATATATTTTTTCCAAAGTATTGTCTGGTTTATTTTCACGCCCAGACATTCCTCTGGTTTGTTGCCTATTTTTTTTTTTATCTCCGCCTAATTATATTTCAACACGATGTTTCATTTCATTTCTACAATGTCAGGCTGGACTCCTCTGTCCAACCGAAGCAGTGAGGTGGGATCCAACTATAATTTGCAGAAATTAGAGACACACAAGACACTTCAAAATACATGACAGGTGAAAAGAGAGAAGGTGCATGTTCATGTGGAAAATAGTAAAAAAAATAGTAAGCAGGAGCATTATGGGAGCAGTAAAGTTGGGCTGTTTTTAAAGAAGGTAAAAAAAAAAAAGTGGAGACACCCTAAGGCCTGGTTTCGCTCTGGGAGGCCATTTAACTACTTTTTTTATTGTAGTACTAAAACACTGCCACACACAGTGCAGACAATTCACATATGAGCCATTTTACAGCTCAACGTTTTCCGAGAACCATTAGACTGAGTGCTTTCCTTCAAACACCACACTCAGATGTTGGTGGATTATACAGACATACAGACAGAATTCTGTATCTGATCCATCCTGCTCAACAAAAACTTCCCAGTTTGGACATGGTGACACTTCTGCTTGTGCTACGAAACAACGGCCAGTGAATGGAAGGTTGGACATTCACAGCAACCTTCATTTCTAATCTGTCAGGTCTCCTCTGGGAATCCAAGAAAACCAAAAGCCTCCCCTCTCATCCTAAAACATAATCCCAGGGCAATAACTCACTTTAAATCGCCTCTTGAGTTAAAGTCAAAAGCTTTTAAGGTGAGCATGCAGAGAAGGCTGCAGAGGGCGATATCCCAAGACGAAAGAGAAGGCAGGCGCTCGCTCCTTGAAGTGCTTTGACAGGGGAACCAAGGTGAAACATTTCTACATGGATATGCTCACTCATGCACAAATTGACTGTATCCTCACATATGAAGCCATGTTTGTGGCATTTTGATCTGCCCAGCCTTCACTGAGGAATTTGACCTCTTCACCCTGAAGCAGAGCCTGAACTGGGAGGATGAATCCACTGTTTTTCACATAAACCATAACCCAGAGCAGACTCCCTGCAACCTACTCCTTCACCAGCAGACGAAATGAGACCCTGGAATTCCCACACCGGAGAACTCCCCCCCCCCCAAAAAAAAAAAAAAAAACAACAACAACAACACAATAACTACATTAAAATAAAATTCAATTATTTAATTAGAATTCTATACCATGCAAATTCTTAATTTACTCCAATTTCATTCAATCTTTGGGGAAAGAAGGTTAGTGTTACTGGGAGAGTCCCAGTATGGCGTTCTGTACATACATCCAGCGTATGTTTAGCTGGGGTTGATTGGATTGCCCAGCACTGGTTGTCATGGTTTTCAAGCTATCATGTGGTGATCCTGTGGTAACCATGACGCCCATGGCTGGTGAAAATTTCCCAGCATTCCCTCAAAGCTTCTTTCCAAGACATATGGCACACCCAAAAACCACGAATAAAATCTATTTTATTTCATGCGGTCAAACCATCATCCTTTTTCTTCCTTAATTTCACCTCCTCCTCTTTAACTCAGGGTCATATAAACCTCTTCTTCCATATTTCCCATCAGCTTTCTCCCCATTCATCCCCCTCCCCCCTCCTCTCTCTCATTTCATTTCCATCATCTGTTATTCTCAATCTCCCTCTCATTTGAATTCTCTGGAGATTTTTTATTCTGTCAGATTTATTTTTATCAACTCATAATCCTATGCAAAAAAATCAACAAAAACATGCCAAAGTACTAACAGTGTTAGAGTGAGGTTTTAATATCTGATATTCCAATGTGTAAAATCTGTCTGTGGAGCTCATTATTACTTACATAATATAAGCAGAGGAGATCAAATGAGATGTTAACCTTAAACTTTGCAGCAGAACCCCTCTCACATCAGTAAAAAGACACATCATTGTCTATGATGTGGCTTCTGAGAGCAAAGACAATGTTTTTATATTGTATTTATCTTGGTTTAATCAATTTTGCAATAGTAAAACCCGCATTTTCACCATTTCCAATTGAATCTATAGTAAGAAAAATTACCCAAAGTGCATATTAATGTTCTGTTTAGGGCTGCAACTAACGATTATTTAGCAAATTGATTAATTGATTAATTTTTTGAATAACTGATTAATAATCGGATTGCCGAAGGTTCCTTAAAGAAGATGTTTTACGAAATCAAACAAGTAAAACGTTTCTACTTGAGGAGTTCTGGATGCAGCATATTAAGAGATGCAACTTTTTTCATCTTAAATGCAAAATGTATATAATATTTTTTTTTTTACAATTTTAATATAATTTCTTACAGTCCCTATACTCCACTTAATGATTAATCGAATATAGTACTTAATACTAAATTAGTTGACGATTATTTCAATAATTGATTAATCCGATTAACTGTTTTAAGCCTCGTTATGTTACTTCTTTATGTTGTTCTTCAAAAGTTTTGGATGATTGGAAACTCAGTTTTTAGGCTTATTTCAGCTTTATAAGCAGATCAACACCAACAGCAAGGATACATGTGTTATTTTAAATGTTTAAACCATAAACATAAAGGATAGAAAACTATGTTATAGTACTGTTGCATTATGAATAGCTTAGAGCTTCTGAAAATTCAAAAATACAGCTTCTTAAAGGATTAGCATGTTATATAAGACAAAAGGCTTGTATATACAGTTATATGATCAACTGAACTACTCAATAATGGGGGAACTTGCTCTTCATTGGCACCCACTAAAAATGAGAAAAGTCGTTGCTAAAGACATAACTCTTGCAAACACTGCTGTATGCAAAAAATATCAAAGTTAGGTGGAAGAAAACAGTGCAGCAGCAATAGGGATTAGAAGGTCTTTAGTTAGCTTTTGGCTATAACCAACTTACCCAGACATAAACACTTGAAATATATCATGCATGTGATAAATCTAATCAAAATTAGTATAAGAATCTATCTGTTTCATATTGATCCAATTAAATAATAATGTCCAACACCTTCTTATGTTTACAGATAGAAATATGAATGACCTCTTTGAATAAAAATTTTACAACCTTGTGTGATCTGAAAACTGCACATGGACCCACATCCATGTGCATTAAAGCATCATGTGTATCCATTGCATTAAATCGGATTTGCTAAACGCGATTGCTTGAATTAGTTTCCTGGACACATCGGATTTATAATTTCCAAAGAGGCACATAAATATTCCTGAATGTCTAAACAAAGAACATTGTGTAGGTGCAGCGAGTAGTGTGCAGCCGTTGGCCATGTGTTCAAAGAGGGCCCATCGCTGATTTATACTCAGCAAATAGAACCTTATTCTCCTGATCTGGGACGGATCGCATAAATGTTTGGTATCAAGTTAAAGAAAGGTGTTCTGCTTTTAAATCCAAGAGTATATTCATATTCCCTCCTTAGGAGTCATTAATCATTTCGTAGAAAGTTTTCCTCCTTTTCTTGGTACATGGTTCAGCTTTGACTTCAGTGTTATATCAGGGATCTCTGCCATGCTGTAATAGTGACACGCTTTAACCTAAAATAGCTGCTTTACCAGCAATGAGGCCTGTCCAGCCTAAAAGCAGCTTAGTGGGGAAAAACTCTGAGTCCCTTAAAGCTGCGCTAATCAGAGCTGTTAGAGGAGGAATTGTCAAATATATTTCATATTGGATTACAAGGACATCCCAAGCTCTCATTGCAAAGGGTTGAATTTCTTTGTTTGTTTATCCCTAAATCAATCAAAACTATGAATTCACAAAATTTTTGTTCACCTATAACCCTTTCCCCTCAATTGCACCTTTGTGCACTTTTTTGTAGTTTTATAAAAGTAGATAGTAACATTTGCTTAGATGCATGAATCTGCATAATTCCTTCATTTCCTTTTAGATTTAAAACTCGCTCAATTGTTGTCGGTTTGTCACTTAATGTCAGAACTGGAAGGTCAGACCTTGCAGAAAAATGGAATTTAGTCTGATTAGTAACACCATTGTTTATTTCCTGTATCCCAGAGCTTAGCTTAGTGCAACACCTGACTGCAACAGCTCCATCCAGAACAATCATATCCCACCAAGACAAAGAGAGGGGAAGCTGTTGCTGATCTGAGCATGCGTCTTCAGCAACCACAAGAGCATGACGCCAGCCGTTGGCTGACGGATGCAACAAGCCACCCTGAACACTTCCAGTTTTGATTGGAGAGAAAGAATGACAACAGAAGAGACAGAAGTAGACACAGAGAGAACAAAAGAGCCCCACAGGCTCCCAAATAGACGACTACATGTCCATTAATGGCAAATCTCAATCAATTGCAGCAATATCAGCTTATCTGTTGTGGACTTGTCCAGCCTCTTTGCAGGCAATCAATGCCCCCTAGTTCTCTCAATGCCCTAACACTTTTCTGCACAGCTAGCTAATACATTATAACATCCAGCCCCATCCCCCTGCAAGGGCAGTCAGGCACTCAGAGCAGCACTCACCACGTACAGAACTGCCCTTATATGCTGCAGCAGCAGCTGGAGGATCTGTTGGGGAAAAAAACCCATCGTGTGGCATTAACTAAATTCTGTGTGCAACCGATAAGAGAGTTGCAGTGATGGAAGCCATGGGATTTCTCTTCAAGACATGACATTTTTCTCATCAAGCTTAAAACACCTTCCTTTGGTTGGAAAACCTACCTGACTTTGAACTCGGCGAGCTGCGGCTGCACACCAGGTTCAGCACAGTAGATCTGGGGGAAGTAGAATCGATGAGACTGAAGGTTGATGTCCATGGTGAATGATGCAAGCCTTAAGGTAAAGTCCTATTATATGCAAAACAATAAAAAATAAAGAGAGAACTAAACAGACAATCTTGTCTTTGTCTGTCCTGATATCTGTCGCCGACACTCCCAGTAAAGGTCGAAGTCAGGCAGGGAGATAACGATCACCTTCTCCACGAATGGTTGCAAAGGTTGGAGAATGCTACCGCCAAAAAGGCAACCCTTTCCTCTTCATCTCCTCCATGCACTGAACAAGCAGTCACCTCTGCTGTCTGGCACCAAAAAGGCACACTAACCTATTTCCCCACTAGCAGCTACACTATACTCAGCAGCTGTGTGAACGAGAACAAAGATAGCAGCTCTGAAACAGGCTGGCTCCCAAAGAGGTAAGAGGAGAAAATGCAGGATTTTAGTCACCAAATCATCCTTTAAAGGGGAAAGATGCAACCATAGGAGGAAAAAAAAGAGACAAAAAGAAGAATTTGGATGAAAGATTTTCCTGAAATACAAGGGCTCTCCTCAGCCACGTACAGAAGACTGAATGGAGAATGAGAGTCCTTTGGTTTTTATGCTTCAGAGGCAGAAGAAAGAAGAGGGTGGGGGAGTCAAAGAGATGGAGACCGAGAGAGAGAATCCCGGTGTTGTGAGGCGTTGCCCTCGTACTGCCTCTCCCCTCACTGTCTCATTGGATTACCTCCTCCCTTTCTGTGCCCCCCTCCCATCCTCCATCCCTTCTCTTCCCAGCTGTGACAGGAGGGAGATGGGCAACCAGCCCTGGAGGCTGCTAGCCCCCACCCCTCCTCCTGCTCCTCCCACTCTCGCCACCTGATTGGTCAGGGTGGGGATGCGTAAGCCCTGGTGGAGAGAAGGAACGAGGTTGAAGAGGACGAGCAACAGATTTTAATTCATCCGATGGGCCCTCTTTGCTTCCTCGCGTATTATTTGACGTGGCGTGCCAGGCTGGGGCGGAGCACGCACACACACACACACACACACACACACACACACACACACCAGCATCTATATAAACACAGTGATCCATCAGCTTATACTTGATGTTCATTAACCTAAAGTGACGCAGGTGGAGAGCGGAAAATAAACAAGTCCATCTGTTCTGCACATATTAAGTGTGAGCAGTGAAAGGATTGGTTAACTCTCCTTTATTATTAAAATGTGTTAAATAAATCAACAAAACCTTATAAAGTCAGCAGCAGTGTATGATGTAGATGTATTTGTGCATTTGATTCTCTTTGTTCCACTTTTTGGATAAATCTTCTGATTTAAATCACAGGCTCAACATTAAAAGCCGTTTACCAACAAATCCATCCCGTTTAAACTACAGAGCTGCTTTCTTCTCAGAAAGTAAACCGCTGGTGGGTTTCAGCTCCGCTCACGTCACTAACACGTATCTCGCTGATCAGCCGGAAAGAGTTTCCATTGATCATGTAGAATTGCTGGATGACACAGTTTGTCCTGAAATCGATGTGGACAACAGTGCAGTTTAGGGTTTTCCACTGGTCTCCACAGGGGTGCCCTTAAATTAAAATTAAAACTATTAGACTTAAAAATCTAGTAGAGAAACAAATATCTATCGCTTGTATTAAAACATAATAAAATTATAGTTTAACGTTTTTTTTTTTTGTGAAACTAAACTTTACTTTCCAGCTTCAGCTGGTTCATCTGTCTTCCTCTGTGTTTTGGAATCTGATGGCAAATCGCTTTGAACAGATTGAGAAGTCGTGGAGTTACTAGTAATGACTTGGCCACATTCACATCTTTATATTAATCATACATCAGAGAACCAAAAATATGGCAGATACGTGTCAGGTCTGTTTTGTTGCCTGACAACAACATTAGAGCGTTAGCTCTTGTGTTTAAATTGAGCTCAGACTGTCGTAAAGCATTGCTCTAGGCCGCATGGTGCATTGTTTAACAGATCCGACCCTCTCAGGTTACATCGGCGTGTTTTTGAGAAGGGCAGTTTGCTGTATACTGACCTGAACAATTATTTATTATACACCAAAGTTTGAATTTAAGGCTGGAGATAATGATAACGAGACACATTTGTGCTGAATTTTTGGTCATGTGCTGTATGCACGGTGAGTTCGAGTTTTGCTTAGTTGCTTAGTTCATGATGAAACAGGCTTCATTTGGAGGCAACCAGACTTCCGTAGGGCAATAGAGGAGTAAAAATGCAACATGGGAATTAGATCAAAACTGTTTTGATTACCCATATCTTTAAAGCATGGATAAAGCATAACATATTCATCCATTTTCCATCACGCTTTATCCCTGCTGGGGTCATGAAGGTTGCTGGTGCCTATCTCCAGCTGTCTACAGGCAAGAGGCCCTAATACACCCTGGACAGGTCACCAGTCCATTTTAGGGCAACACAGAGAAACACAGGACTAACAACCATTCATGCACACATTCACACCTAAGGAGAATTTAGAGACACCAATTAACCTAACAGTCATGTTTTTAGACTGTGGGAGGAAGTAGCAGTACCCAGAGAGAACCCATGCATGCTCAGGGAGAACACGCAAACTCCATGCAGAAAGACCCGGGCCGGAAATCAAACCCAGAACCTTCTTGCTGCAAGTTCTACCGCTACTGCATCACTAAGCAGCATAGCACATATATAAATTCATTGGGTTAGTGTTTTGCAAATAACATTCAAACCAAGATCCTGTCCAGGGCATCACTGAGCTCCTGCACAGTCTGAAATGCAACCTGGTAGTGTTGGATGTACATCCCAGAAATTGTTCATTTGATTTGCTGCTGGTTTTATATATATATATATATATATATATATATATATATATATATATATATATATATATATACACACCGGTATATAAATTCCTAAAGTCTTTTAGTAGTTGACATTTTGTTCCATTTGAAAGACCAAAAAGTTTAATTCTGTTGTAATTGTTAGAAACTCCTACAGTTAGACATGGGACTGATAATCTGCTCTCAAAATCTCCCACGCATCTTTTTTTAACCACATTACTGGATTCAGACCGCGACTGAGCTGCAACTCCTCTTAAAAGTACATGATTACAAGTTTCATGAAGTGATGGATACCTACATTTGAGGAGCAGATCAACTGAAAAACAAAAGAAATGTAATTAAACCTATTGTTTGTATGCCTGGTTTATTATTAGATACAGTAGTTCAGACAACCCAAAAAGTCCTGTTTGGAAAGAGCAAAGAGGAGAGACAGATGGACAAATCAGGAAACAGTGTAAGGGCTTGGTGAGGTGGAAATGAGACGCCTGGTGAGAAGAGAAAAGTGAGACCAGAATATGGAGGAGGGAAATGATGGGGACAGGAAAGAAAAAGAACAAGTAGATGAAGGTAAAGGGACCACTAGCTGAGTCTGTGTGCACCCATCCCCCACTGTGGTCTGCAGGGTCAGAGCCAGCAGCAGCAGGCTGCATTCTAATATTAAGCTACACATCTCTGCTTGGAGTGAGTAAACACAACCCTCTGTGTGAGCATGTGTGCACTGCAGCCAGTTACTCTAACCTGCCTATTAACGCTCAGCAGGAGGGATGGACGGCCTTCTGTCTGACACACAGCATGAAAGAGGAAGAGTTCCCCACACAGGACAAAATGCTGATAAGAGTGAAAATCTCTGCAACATAGGAAGTTGGTCCAGAAGTCAAAAGACAATCTTTGGAGGAATTTAAGGGGAAAAAAAGCTAATTTATCTGGGGTAAGAGGCTGGAGGTGGTGTTATAAAGTATAGGAGCCATTTTTCAAATCATTCATTTTTTAAATCAAGTCAAAAAAGGGAAGGAGGGAAGAGGAGCCCTGATGATCTTCTCTGCTGTTCTTACCTCTCTTCTCACCTTCTTCAAGTCTGAGGCACTGCAGCCTCCACACCACACAGTGAGACAGCTGGTTAGAACGCTCTCTATGGTGCTTCTGTAGAAGATCATGAGGATAGGTGGGGGCAGGTGGAAGTACATGTGCTTCTGTGCTCTTTTGACCAGGTTGGTGGTGTTTACATTCCAGGTGAGGGTGTTTGTGATGTGCACCCCCAGGAATTTGGTGCTGTTCACCACCTCTACAGCTGAGCTGTTGATGACCAGTGGAGCGTGGTTAGGCCGGTTCTTCCTGAAGTCCAAGAGGATCTCCTTCATCTTCTCTACGTTCAGGTTCAGGCTGTTATCTTTGCACCAGCCCACCAGCTGCTCCACCTCCTCTCTGTAGTCCTGGTCGTTGTCATCACTGATGAGGCCCACGAATGTGGGCTGTTGTCTGCAAATTTCACAATGTGATTGTTGGTGAACCTGGGGATGCAGTCGTGTGTCATCAGGGTGAACAGCAGGGGGCTCAGGACGCAGCCCTGAGGTGATGACATCAGAGGTGTTCTGTCTGACCCCGACTGACTGAGGTCTGTTTGTGAGGAAGTCTAGCAGCCAATTGCAGAGGGGTGTATTCAAGACCAGCTGTTCCAGTTTTCTCATCAGATGCTGTGGGATGATGGTGTAGAAAGCTGAACTGAAGTCCATCTGCACATGCTCTTCTCCTCCAGGTGTGCTAGGCTCAATTGAAGACCAGAGGAGATGGCATCCTTAGTGGAGCGGTTCCATCGGTAGGCGAAATGGAACGGGTGGAATGTAGGGGTAAGACTGGAGACGACGTGTTCCACATAAAGGACACAGTTATTATACCAGGAATTAAAAAGTCCCAAACAAAAATATGAATATATTTGGGGGGTTTAAAGAGAGTAAAATACTTTTTAATTCTGCTCTTTAAGATAGTAAAGTGTAACACTTTCCACTAAAACAAAAGAAAGTTGGGATATAAAATTGTTAGCCCCCCTAAAAACGTTTAAAGATATTTTTAAAGATATTTTATCACATGCTTTAACTTTCTAATGGTGAAAGCTTGTTAAATTATTAAATCCTACTGGTTTCACCTCATAAACAAAAAGCATCATGCATAAAATAGAAAACATCAGTCAGGATTTAAAGGACGGGGTTAAGTGTGTTATTGCTTTTTTTCAATATGAACTGGAATAACTCCATAAATTAAAGGAGAACCAGGAAGCCAGCCTGGCAAAGGTAGGGAGATTTGTCTCTGGAGACCCCAGACCACCAGCCAAGGTTAATGAAAAATGGAAAATAAAGTCTTTAAGAGGTTTTATATATATATATCTATATATATCTATCTATATATAGATATATATAGATATATAGATATATATATAGATAGATACGTATGTATCAAAAAGACAGAAAAACTGAATCCTTCTGTAAGATGGCAAATAACAGCATCCCCATCTATAGTATAGAAGTATTTAAAAGCCTAAAAATCTGAATTTTCCAGCTTTCAAACCAAGATGTTTTAGCTGAAAGCTCCAGCTGCTGTGCGCCTTTTTTTCTTTTTTCTGCAATTTATTACAATTTTTTGGGAGCTCACAAACAAACATGTACTATGGTAAAAAAAAAGAAAAAAAGAAAGGCCTTCATTAGCAAAGCATTTTATAGCCCCACTGACTGGACCACCCACTGGTTCTAAATCAAGATCCCAACATAACTGAGAATATGTTGAAATAATATGATTTCATGTCTATTTTGCTCCCATGCAATTCCTCATAATGTAATCTGCCTTTCATCCCTTCATCTCTGCGAATCCACCCTTTAGTAAAGTGATGAGGAGGGAAAGAAGGGATTAAATGATGATGAGAGGTGTGTGACGGAGAGAAGATCTCTCACGTTTTCTGTCACACACTCTCTCCTCTTCACGCCTCAGGACTGAACATGAGACTTGAACACAACCACTGCATGACTCAGACGAGCCGTGCTGTTTAGAATTACGCCACACCGATGGGGGATCAGAAGAGATTGCTGAAAAGGAAGAAAAAGAGCTTTCCTTCTCATTCACAAAGATTTAATTATCCATCTATGAAGCCCCCCCCACCCGCACACATCTTGATGCCTCAGCATACTTAATTATGACTCATAAACTAGGCTGCTTTCACCTAAAATGAACTGTTTTCATTATGGCAGATGACAAGCACGTGTATTCACACCTGCAGCTGGATGCAGGGTAATAAAATCCTTCTCTATGAACCCATTTAATACATTGGGTATATATTTGTTGCATACGGTATATATATTTTTCTATTAATAGTCAACAGGTCAAAATGGAACCAGTGATTACAAACTCCACCAGTATTTGAGACAAACTACATCCTTTATTTCAGCTCCACCATCTGACGTAGACAAAATCATTCCTCCTCCTTCAAATGCTTCACTTTTTAACCAGAAACCACATTTTCTATAAAGATCTCATCAGACCACCAAGAAGTAGCACATAATTGGGACGTGGAAGGAAGGTGATAATAGTTCCATTGAACACCAGTTTTTAACTCTCTCTGCAGTTTCTCAATTGAATTAAGTTCTGTACTTTGACCGGGCCTTTAGGCTTGGACCTAGTCCATTTGATTGCAGCTTTGGCTGCATTTTAATGGCCGTCCTCGTGCTGCTAGGGGAACCTTATACTCCATTCACACTACCCTCTGGAAAAAGAATTGTGCTGAGTTAGTTCGGACCGAGCTTGCATCAGGTAACTGTGCCGCGCTCGGTTGCTTACGACCGTTTACACACCGTGCTAGCACGGTTCCTCACCTCCTAGTGACGATCTACAGTACTACTGCTCCCTAGAGGGTAACAAACAAATCAACATGGCAGTGCCCATAATATTCAGAATGTTTGTTTATAATTGTGATATTTTGTTGTTTGCGGAGATTCAGGGGAAGAAGGCAGACTTTGGTGGATTTACTTGACAGGGTCGGCTTTTGGGAAGTGGATACGACAAACGATAGTCTAGTCATTGCTTACAGACGCAGGAAACAATGACAGACGTTGAGGATCACTGGATATCACGTGGCAAGGTAGGGAAGCTAGTATTTTAATGAATGTCTGAAATTACATTATTACGGAGGCTGACTGTAAGGAGATGATGCGGTCTGCTCATTCACTCTTTGTTATCTAAGAACCGAGCCAGAACTGAACCGTGCCGAGCCCTACTGATGAACTATTACCAGTTCATCGCGATTCACTTGTGTCTGGCACAGTCAGGTTCAGTTGTGCGTGCCATTTACACTCAACAGTTATCTCGGTCACCGTGCTCGGACCGATCTCGGCACGGTTTCAAAAGAGTAGTGTACATAGGGCTTTAGTCTTCTGCAACCATCAGATGGTTACCTTCCAGGACCGTGTAGATTCAGCCTCCATCTGTGTCCATTATGCATCCCCACAGCATAATGGTGCCACCACTCTGTTCATTAAGGATATGGTTTGTTTAAAGAACGGTTATTTGTCCTGACTTTTAGTTATGTGTAAATGGATCCTAAGCTTTGGATCTTTGCAGCTCCTCCAGATTAACCATTGGCCTCATAGCTCTTTCTACAATTAAAGTTTTCCTTTCCCAGCCTTACCTCAGTAGGTTTTGCAGTTGTCCCATATGCTTTCAGTTTTGACAGTTTGTTGATCAAATATCTCCAACAAACCTACAAGGAAAGTTTGTTTTCTTGGATTGCACACTTTTTAGAGTTTGGTCTATATAAAGGACTTGAAATCCATGTATAATGTTCACATCTACAAAGGTCTTTTTAGAACTGGTCCAACATCAATTCAGCAAACACCGTCCTATTATAGTCACACAGATACCACCAATTGCTTCTGCCAACACACATCCAGCACTTCTATTGACACTGGCTCAATAAAATCAACAATTTGCTTTTAGGGTTTCATGAAACAATCCAAAATCAGTCAGTCAGTGGGCGTTAACAAAGGGAAATGAACCCAACTAACTAACTGTTAGTTTTGTGCTTTGTGTCAGGAGTTGGCATATGGATATTATCATCTGAAACATCACTTTGCATGGGGAAAGTTCTTAAAATTAGAATACTATATTACTCTATTATGGTTTTTCTTGTGTTACTGTACTAAACACAAAACAAGGTATCAGGTTAAAGGTGAATATTAAACAGCATAACACTGATGGCTATATAGAAACCAGCTGATGACCTGTATTCAATCAAACCATCTCTAGCAGCAGACTTGCTACATCATCTCTTACTTGGCATTTTATGTTTCAGAAGTGAACCTCGAGCGTAAATCATCAGGTTCTCGTGTTCAGATTGAAGTCGGACTGAATAAAAATGATCAACATTCAGCTGCAGGGAAGTGGTGCTTTGTTTGGAGCTGCAGTCGATGTTGCCACCTAGAGAAAAGCTGCATGCAGTACAGACTCCTGTAAACCACAGCGGCCTGAACCCCTTTAAAAAGGCAAAGAGCTGCATTTTACATGATGCCTAATGTGCTCCTCAAAATGACAAAGAGCTTTTGGTTTAGTTACTGAACGATGAAACTGAAGCAACAAAGAGATAAATGAACATAATTCACAGGAACAATTCACATTTCTTTAAACTGATATGAGCAACTAATATGACTCTGGTGTCTAACCTGCAGAGTTACTGTCAGTTTTATCAATTAAATAAAAAAAGTATTGACCATCACTATAGTTTCCTTTAAGTTGTAGCTTTGAATGTCACTATTTCAGAGTTGATCTATCGCTCAATTTGCATGAAAATCATTTAGATTTTGGTTATAAAGCCAAAAAAAATCCAAGGGATAAGAGTCTTTGCATGGCACTGTCACACTTTATCCATAACCTTCAATCTTTAAAGCTTTAGATTGAATATCCCTCATTTCTACATTCAGAAATACGCTTCCCAATAACTCATTTTAAAATAACCAGCTTAAAGCTGATTTCCACACCAGTCACACCATGGTTACTAACTCCTGTACTGTGACTATTAGCCAAACCCCACCCAAAGTACTTGCACCAGCATTGCAGCTGATAGGGTGGAGAATTTGGCTTTCAGCTACATGTCTCCTGATAGGTTCTCACAGCCAACCAGTAAACCCAGTGCTTCCATCCCAGAGACAGAGGAGTCTCAGTGCACTGGAGAGTATACTGTGAGCTGATTGGCTCCCAGGCTGGGAGGTGTGTGAGGCCATGCAGGTCTAAATCCCTGCATGCGCACATGATGACTTTATGACATAAAAAAAAGCTATGAAATCAAATGGGTGTGCATGTATATAATCTGATTGCTGTCTGATTATTTCCACCTGCTGACAGCCTCCATGTGACACATGGCAGCAGATTTTCCTCTCAGCTGATCACATCTACAATCTCCAGCCTGTTAGACTCTCTGTGCGCATTTATTTATGTCCTTATTTTCCGTTTTCTAATTAAAGTTGAAAAACGTGCATGAAAATTACAATCCTTAATGTTTGTACAGCAGATCCACATCTCTTCCTCTTACCTCATCTTCCTCCGCTGTCCTTCTCAATGATCCCCCTTTTTAAGTGATTTGGGGTCTTTATTTTGGTCCCTGATAATAACAGTAATAGTACAGAATAAGGATCCACCAGCAGAGAGAATAGGAACCAAGAAGCGTAGCCTCCAGTCTGTGCAGATGTTGGAGGATGTCAGGGTGTGGGGATAAAGCTGCTCCACTCTTTCTTTTGGTCGGTGTCTCATAGAAATAGCGGATCATTGAGCGGCTGTCTGTCAGGAGGCTGCTCGGTCTATCGGAGCCATTTCAGAGGAGGCATGAAGCCGGGAGGAGTGGCTGTCAGCGGCGGTGCCATCTTTCCCTGCCTCTGGAAGGGAGGCTGGATGCAGAGGAGGGGGGTGGAAGGAGCGCAGCATCTGAAATATGCATGGATGGGTGGGTTGTTTGGCACAGCAGCGCCCTCATTTGGCTGATGGCGGAACTGAGCTGGAAGGAATCGCAGCAGGGGCGTCACCAATGGGTGGCCAGCGGGCACCCTGGACCCAAGAAGGCCAGTTCTGCTTTATAAATAAAAATAGATAATAATATTTGGATGTGTTTTTTATTTACTAAAAGAAAAGGGAAATAATTACACTGGTTAAATAAATATTTTTTTCCATCCATCCATCTTTTTCAGCTTATCCGGAGTTGGGTCTCATCAGATCAGTAGGGAGGCCCAGACTTCCCTCTCCAGCCAGTCCAGGGGAACCTTAAGATGCTCCCAGGCCAGCTGAGAAACAGAGTCCCTCCAGTGTGTCCTGGGTCTCCCCCTGGGCCTCCTCCCGGTGGGACGTGCCTGGAACACCTCACCAGGGAGAGGCTCCTCTCGACGTGGAGGAGCAGTGGTTCTACTCCCTGGATGACTGAGCTCCTTAACCTATCTCTAAGGGAGAGCCCAGAAACACACATATACACATTTTTTTTATTTATTTATACAATTCTCTTTCTGTCTTTGTCATATAGTTGCACTGTATAATAGATTTTAAGAAAAGAATAGTAATTTCTATCTTTGGTTTGACTCCATTGTACAAGTGTAGGCTACAGGCTAAACATCTAAAAAAAAAAAAACGTATCAAATTTCCGTGTTTTTTTTTTCTCTTTGCTTTAAAAATTTAAAGCGGTTCTAAATAAATTTCAGTTCTGGTAGATTTTGTTTTCCCCCCATTTGACAAAAGCTCTATTTTTCTTGGCTGGAGGAAGACCACATTTCCCATGAGGACCAGCCTGACAATCAGAATCCTGATCTCCGGGTTTCCTGCAGTTGGATTGAATTACACTTCTGTTTCCAGTGGCAGTGGGAAAGATAAACAGTGATGAGGTAATGATCTAACTGTGGCCAAACATTGTCATATGAGAATGTTGAAAATAAGAAAGGTTTACCTTTGGTTTGTACCAAATTCCTGTACTGCCACGATCACCCACCCCCCCTTCCCCACCTCACCCAACTTACTTGATGTGCTGATGAGTTTTAGAGCCATGAAACAGATAAATATAATGTTATGTTTGATAATTTCACAGTAAAACAAAACATTCCCAGCAGGAACTTGCAGCATTGCCTGAATATCAACCCTGCACAGTTTGCATGACTATAGAGTCTCTCATGGAAATTTAGTTGCATCGACATCCGCCTTTATAATAAATGAGAAGAAGGGAAGTAACATAGGCTGTAAAGCAGTCTGTACATTAGTAGTTGTTGTGTGTGGCATGTTTACTGCTAGTGTTGTAGTCAAGACCTCTCCAAGGAGTACAGAGTTATGGCCTCTAAAGGTGTTGACCTTGTCTTGGTACTCCTTGGTCTTAGTTGGGCTCGACTACAACACTAGTTACTGCCATCCTCCTCTAAGTTGTCAGTGCCAGTGAGAGCGATAAAGACCCCCTTGCACCATGACAGTGTTAGGGTCTCTGGGGTTTTTTCTGTTTTTCCGGTGTGACTTTTCTGGTGGGTGGGCCAACCCATGTTTCTGCACACCTGAGGACATTTCTCAATCAAGATGGTTAGCTTGTATATAAGGAGGTGAAGGATCATCTATCTTTTCCCAGATGATTACCCCTGATAGTTTTCAAGCCAAAGACATAAACCAGGAATATGCTTCTTGTTGAAATTTGTCTTCTTGTGAAATTCTTTCAATGTAGACTCTGCCACTGAACCTCATGTTTTCTCTCATGAAAAGGGTCTCACCTGTGTTCTGCAGTTCTTAGTCTTCATCACCTGCCTGCACGCTTTCCAGCACGTCGCCTCTTACAAGTACCAGCACTTTCAGATCTCACTCTCCTTCTGTGGGACCTCTAGAGTACAGTCTGCAAAGCCCACTGAATCAAACCCCTACAGATTCATGCTACCTCCCATTTACCTCTCAAGTAAGCAAATCAGTCATTTGTCATCAACCAACTCCTTCCTGATCAGTTTGCTTTCTCCCCTCAGACCAATTAGAAAATTCCTCTGACTTCCTGCAGTTCTCTGCTTCCAGATTCTTGTTGCTCTTGTAAATAAAACGTAAAAACTCTGTGTGATTCTGAATGTGGGACAGAGGTGTCATGTATTTAGTTGTAAGTAGACGTATAATCAGAAAAGTTATGAAAATGTTTTTTTAAGGTTGAAAATGTACTCAGTGTTGGTTTAAACATTTATTTAAGGATGAAGATTTCAACTCAGTGTTTCTGAGCAGGGTGGAGCTAGGGGGTGCTGTGGCAGGCAGATTATAGTTTTAAACATATGTATGTAGGTCTTCATGAAAATCTAAAGTTTGCTAAGTGATTTATTTGGAAGATACTAATACATTTACCTGTTGGCTCACCTATGTGCTCGTCCTCATTTTCACTTACCGGTGGTGAGTCTGACATAGTGGAAAAAATGTAAATCTTTGGGAAAGTAAGTTTGTTCAGGGATGTAAACTCAGGGGCGAAATGATCTTACGCATGCTCTTGCACGCATTTAATAGGCGTGCCCTCCAGGGAGCGGGTACAGGGTTGTGCATGTGCTTTTTATTTTTTAAGTGGAGAGGGTGGGTCTTTTCAAAATTCACAAATATCCTCTAATATACCTTTAAGTCCAATTATATTGCTATTTATCGGACTGTAAAATCTTAAACACATAGTTTCCTTCAGCTTTGGGACTGTTGTGTTTTTTCTTGTCCAGAACTTAAATTTACAAAAGCGTGTAAAACCAATTCAAGGATTTGTCATTTTCGCCTACAGCAAGAAGAAATTTTGTTAATGATGCTGTTATTTAAAGCCAATAAATTAAGTTTTAAAAAAATCCTAAAGGAGCCCTAAAAAAAAAAAAAAAAGTGTTTTTTTTTTCCTGAATGTGGGAATATCATGGCCAGGATTTTTTTTTAGAAGCGGTCAAGAACAGTGATGGCATTCAAAAAATATACAAAAACTACAATGTTAGAGATTTATGAAAGTTAGAGTTTATGTACATAATTATGGCATTATGTTTTGATTATTTAATTATGTAAACAATAATTTAAGCCATAACATTTAATCACTGTAAATGTGGAAAAGGATGGATTTAAACCCTGTAACAGAACTGAAGCAGAGTTGGTGTAAAAAAGATTAAGGGCGGATTTCATAAGATTGTTTTTGTTTCTGCTCCTTTTCATTCAAGATGCATTGATTTGGAAATATTTCTGTTTTTATGTGTATTTATTTTAAAGTCATTTTGAAGTTTTTAACTGCAAAGGACCACAGCTCAGATTTGACACAGGTCGGCCATGTCGAGGAAGGCCTCCCTACATGTCGTGTGCGCTAACCACCGCGCCACCGAAGCGTGCCCTTAAAGTCATGTTTTATTAAACAAATTTAATGAAATGGAAAAGAGATAAATTAAATCTTCCAATTATTTTTGATACACTATTAGACTTTCAGTTTTTATGCACCTTTAACCTGGAACAAACTCCCAGAAAACTGCAAAACAACAGAAATTCCTTTATGTCAAAGCTGAAGACCCAGCTGTTTAGAAGTGCCTTTGATTAGTAATCTGCTAATAAATCCAGATGAAAAGAAGATCTAAACAAAATATTGGATTATCACTCAAGTTTTTGATTATTTTTTTGCAATGATATAGAGGTTTTAATAATCGGCTGTCTATTTGTTTAATTTTTTTTTTCATTTCTGGACATTTCTTCAGATCGTTTTATGATATAAAGCTCTTTTGAATGCGTTGCCATTGTAATTTTCTATGGAAACACATTTATACTTACTTACTAAGCAGGAAGTACTGAAAGGTAATGGGATATGTTAAGATTTACTCCAAAGGTGAATATTTTATTGCCAGAGATAAATTATTAACCTCCAATGTTTCAATAAGTGTTAATTCACCTTTTATGGAAGGTTTTTAATTTCCGCTTCATTTTAATGTTTGGGGACTCTGCCTGTTGGGGGCTCCATTGGAATAATTTCCAGTAGCTTCCTCCTAATCATATTGCAAAGCAGGCTTTTGTTCTCATTATTTTAAAGTCATTGGAGCAGTGTTACATAAGCTCATGTTTTCTTCCTTGGCTTGTTGAAAATGTTGCATCACTTGAAGGAGAACGAAGCCCGGAGTTCATCAAGCTCTCTGCAAGACGCTTTATTTAGAGATCATAGCTTTTTATTGTCTCTCCTGAATGAGAACAGACATACGGAGGTGGGGTGGAAACTATCATCAAACATCAAATACACAAAAGACATCAGAGCACACAGATGAGTCAGTCTCCCTGACATTACACTGTCTGAAAAAATTATTGTTTTCAGAGCTATAAAGGAGAAGGCGGGAGTCCAGGAAAACAATGAACAGGTTTGACCACCTGAACCAATAAAACTAGCCTGCAAGAAAAATAACAATGCAAAAAAAAACAAAAAAAACCTTTGCTATTCTCAAAATGAATGAACCTAAAGCACAATATTTGATGTAGTCAGACGAATTAGCCACAGATATGCAATTTTAAGTGATTTGGTGTTTTTTTTTATCTCAGTAACAGGCAAATATCCATAAAAATGCTTACATTTCAGGAAAACTGGATATTTATTTATGGTTAATAAAAACCTTTCAATATCAGTTCAGAATGTCAGCTTGTGTCAGTAACAAATCTGAAAATACTGGCTGGGTGACTTGACTGGGCTGATGTAGCTGGACGTCTCCTGCTCTGAGCTGTGGCTGGTTACGGTTTTCTGCAGGTTCAAGGTGAAGGACGGGGTTGATTTCTTTATCTGAGGCTGGATGCTCCTCTTGGTTGAAGGGGGCCCAGGGCCGGTCCCGGGCCCGCTGTGGGCAGGCATTGCAGACGCTGACTTGGCCTCCTCAGAAGACCCAGTCTTTCTTGCGAGGGGGCTCAGATAGATCTGCATAGTCACTAAGTTAAGTGGTGAAATGTGGTGAGGAGGCGGGGAGAATGAAGAGGGATTTATATGAAGGGACATTATAAAAGGGGGAGGGATTGAAAAGGCAAATGATTGGGGAAGGAAGTGAAGGGGGGGGAGGATGCACAAGTTATGGTATGAAATGAAAAATGAAAACCAGAAAGAAGAGCTCACACACAGTTCTATCAACTACACTGTTCGGTTATTGCTCTAAGAGACAGAGCCTACCTTTGCAGTGAGTCACCCGCCTTGTTCCTGCAACAAAACAGGAGGGAAAATAATTAGCCTGCCGTCCCTGTGGCATTAGTAAATCCTTTCTCTGGTTGTGGAGAGTCACTCTCTCTTTCCTGGCATTTTTCCATTCAGAAAATAAAAATCTGGTTTCCTTACCTACGCTTACAGCGGGCTCGCTGGACTTGTTGCTCCTGGAATATTGACATTTACAATTAGTAAGAGGAACAATACAGTAGTCATGTGTAAAAAAAAAAAATTGGTAAATGAGCATCACAAGATAAAACAACCAAAAACACATTAAAAGTTTTTCTTTAGGTGCTTCTTACAAAATTTTTCATTTCGTTTTAGTCTAATCTGAGCATCATCTCTCCTACATGGTTTGTGTCAAACTTTAAGCGATGCCTCCTACAGCTTTCTCCAAGCCACTCTTTCTTTATGCCAGAGTTATAATAGCTTTCCTGTTGACAGATTCTCCTACATGAGCTGTGGATCGTTGCTGCATCCCCCAGAGTCATCTGATTTTCTGATTAATCTTCCTCCCTCTATATCCAGTCACTTTGGGCGAAATGGAGAATGCAGTTGTGCTAGCTTTTCTTTAGAGGTATTAAAATAAAATGTAGTTGAATAAAAATGCACTCTTTCCCAGGCTTTGTGCAAAATGCTGTTTTCTAAATGTCATGTATCTTCTGTTCACACTTCATAACTGCATTTTACTTTGTGTTGATCCATTGTTTAAAATCTTGATAAAACACTCATTATCTGTGGGTGTAAAATGAGAAAATATCAGAAAGTTGGAGGAGCATGCATATTAAGCTGCAGGAGCCCTATAACTGAAGTAAAATTAAATCTTTGCCCTACTGCTGACTGATCAGTCTTACCCTTCGGGAGCTTTCTTGCAGACTGGGGCTGCAGCCGTTGGCCCCTTTTTTGTGGTTTTGCATGGACTGTCCTTCACACTACCTGGTGGGCTCCTTACACCACTAGAAAGAATAAAAACATATTTGATATTTGATTGAAATCCTTAGAAAAGATCATTACGAAATCAATTTGCTGCAATTAAGGATTCTTTTTTCATCTTGCATCATTGTAATTAGAAACTGAAAGCCTTAATTGAGTTTAGATTTACATCTCTATGTGTAATCATACCAGAACACCACAGACAGGGATTAAGGTGCCATGGAGAGAGAGCGTCAGGTTTTCTGACTGCACTATCTAATGTCAGAATCATTTGAAAGGTAATTGAGAGGAATTGGTTGCAGCTTTGATTTAAAGGCCAGTGCAGGGCTAATTATTGAGCATCCATGTGTGTCTCTGAGATAATGAAGGGTGTCTGCTGATTGCAACTTCTATAATGAAACACGAAGCTTCACACTGATTAGGGTGCTTTCCCATCAACGGTGTCTGTAGCAGCTTCCTCTCTTGTCTAATTGAGTTCATCATTGTCTGCTCAGAAGGAAGGAAATGAGCAGCTACCTTAGAGGTGGCGTAGGGCTGTAGTTCCTGGCTGTGGCACTGGAGGGCACTGTTGAGCTCTTTTTGAGGGTTGAAGCACTGGATGACACCATGGGGGTCCTGGTGGGCAGAGCCAGGGAGACAGGCCTGGCTGTGGAAACATAAACAAAGAAGTCAGAGTCACTCCCAAAGAAGAAGTATTAACGTCATTTGTAATCATAAGTATTTGCACATTTCAAATTGAAGTTGTAGAGAGAAATACATTGTTCTAACTTTTAAAATTTCAAAATAAAGTTACACCGCTTCAAATAGTTGATTATACTTTTTTTTAAAATACCATCATACAGAAGACATCATGTTTCAGCAACTGTTTGACTTCCTAATTTATTTACTACTGTTTAGTCCCTCCAGGAGGTTATTTTAAGATTATTTCCTAAATTGACTGGTTTCACAGGCATATTGGTCAGTATTTTTATTCACAGTTGAACATATTCTTTAAGCTTCTTACTGTAATATAATCTAACAACAAAGTTAAAATTGCTGCATATGATTTTTAACACGTTTACTATTAAAAGGACAAATAATATTGTCACTTGCTCAAAATAGCAACTTTTCACAGATAAGTTGTGAGGAGTCATCAAAGTGTGAAAGAGGAATTTTATATTGATCATTAAAGTTATTACTTCTTACATCTAGATCAACAGAAATATTGAAGAAAATTTTTCCTTTTAATCCTTTTTCTCCTGTGTCTCTTTTACATATAATTATCCAGTCTGTCCTTTTGCAGAAATGTACAACTCTTTTATTTAGTTGTTTTTTTGTCTAAAATATAGCGAGGTCACAGTCTGATATATCCATTATTGTCACTACTAAATACTGGAGAAGGGAACCTGAAAAGTAATTTGATTGAAATGCATCATTCATAAAGGACACAGAAAATCAACAAATTTTTTATCATAAGTCTATAATCTAACCATGTTTTTTTTGTTTTAACTGGAGCTCTCTTTTCTTAATGATAGACAACTAAATAAAAAAGCTCACATACATCATATTGAAAACTGTTCACAAGTGCTTATCAATAGTGAAACGTTTGTTCATTATTATTGATAAGCTTTAAACTCTTCAGTTTAAAGACCAATCACAGATCTCTGCTCACCTTTGGCGCCTGGTGTTCTCCTTCCTCCAGCTGCGGTAGCTGCCGCCTGGTGCTCCTCAGAAATGTTGAGCCTCTTGAGAACATCAGCCAGTGCCAGCTTCAGCAGCTGGATCTCATCCTCCTGCATCTGCATCCTTTGCTCCAGGTATGTGAGCCGGTCGGCCACGTCCAGGCCGCTGGCTGCAGAGCTGCGGTCATCTGAAAGGCACAGAGGGAATTCAGAATGTGAATGATGGATTTTCTCTCGATATCTCTGGGTTTTGAACCTACAAATTGAGAGTTTCAAATACACCAATGCAAGATTTATTGCTATCATTTTCTATCACATTACATAACAAGTAAGACAAGATGGCTACTGCACTACAAAGAGCATGTGTGAACATCTAAAGCCTTTCTCTGTTTTTGCCTCATAAAGTACAAATCTGCAGAGATTATTCTAAAGGCTTTGATTAAAGATTAATCTGGGTAAAATGACAAAAAAAATTCAATATTTTGTCAGTAGAAAAAGGGAAAGACTAATAAAATTTATAATTCACGGCCATGTAACAGATGTCTGGACAATAATGTCCCAAAACTGTTGGACAACCCGGATCGTCCATATTGCCATCATGCAACACAGTGTAAACAACAATAAAATCAAAGCAATATCCAGCTAAAAAAAGGTATTAATTGTTGCAGTGTTTCTGTCATAAAATCCTTCTTAATTGTTTTTCTAACAGCATCACCAAAGGAACAATGGTTCATAGTTTGGTACCATAACAGCTGCTGGATGCTGATGACAAGCTAGGGTATCTTTGCTGGTCTCTGGCACCGTCTTCAACCTGCCCAGACGTCCTCCTCCTCTTCTTCTCTTCTCGCGTACAAACTCTTTCAGTTTTCTGTGCTCCTCTGGCCCTTATCAGGTATCCCCGCTCCGCCTCCATCTGATTTTCCAGGCTCTTCTAGGATCGCAGTTCTTTCACTCCATTCATACCGTTTCCAGAGATTGCTTCTTACAAGGTGTTCAGTTTCTATTATCCAAATCGACAGTTTCTGTTCCTGGCTCCCTCTTGGACACTATGTTGATTTATTGAGGCTTTAAGCCTCCAGCTCAGGATGTGTGCCTATAAAGGTGGGGGTTGGTAATGCTTTAAAACGTCCAATTCGCCCTTAATTGTCTCTGCCCATGTGTATGTGGACTCGCATGAGCATGATTGCATGTGGATGTGTATGGGAGTGCAGAGTACAATGTTAATCCCAATCCCAATGTTAATCTCTTTGACTCCGCCCACACAGATAATCCCATGTCAATATATGAGGGGAGGAACAAAGTAGAAACCTCAGGGCTTGATTTGAAAATGAATATTGAAGCTTTAGACAACATAAAGGTTTACATTGAATTTACTTTGCAAAAAAGATCATGAGGGTTAGAAATTATAATGGAGAATGTGTAAAAATAGGAATTATTGTTCCTTTCAGCAAGATCTAAATCAAGAAAAAGTTGGTTATCTGTAGTTCTATGTCACCATGGTTCTCAAACTGTGGAGTGAGTGCTGCTGGTGGTACGTCTGCTGTTAATGTTACCCTACAGATATTTTAGTATTATCTGCTGTATTGCAGTATTAACTGCAATATAAAGTCCGTTGATTCTGTTAATTTTCCATTTTCCAAATGTAAACATCTGGGTAAAAATAGGTAGTTGCATATAGCAGAAAATATTTTCTTTTGCATTACGTTCTTTATGCTTGACACACCAGACTGAAAAAGTCCAAATTCACGTACTGCTGAACTACTGTTTGAAAATGCCAACCCAGATTACAGTTCTGGAAGAATTAGTTGCTTGTTTTGGTGGTATTGTTATAAAAAGTTTCACTTTAATAAAGAGAAAGTTTGGTTCTCTGAAAACTTCATTAACTATGTGGATCAGTGTCCTGAAATTTACATTGTGAAGTACAATGACCAGATGTCCCCAGGAACAGTCCCAGATTTGGACCACCTGTTCACAGCTAAACCTGTCCCTGGAAAGGTACCTGATTTTTACCGTTGTTTGAAAGGGAAAGTGTTTCGTGTGGACTGTTAGTACAGTTGAAAGAGCACCTGAGCAGGTTGTGTGCAGAAACAGCTGTTAGCTAGCTGTCTTTTGTTAACATAAATATGAGGGGGAAAAAAAATAAAAATAATAGACGTCTGGGGCTTTGGGCTCCCCGGCGCTCGCCTCAGTGCTCTGGAGGGACGTGTCTTCGGCTCTTCACAACCACTGTTGAGCATTTTTCCTTTAGATAAACTAAACAAGTGCACTTTCACAAACAATTACAGGTTCTTGTTTCCAGGTACTTAGAGATTCACTTCCATACAGAAAGCTTATATTCTTATATTTAGCTACTACAGTATACATGTCAGATTAAATAATACTACTTATACTTCAGCGATAGTATCTAGGTGTTACTTATTGTATCTCTTATAGTATATCCATTGGTTTACTGTTCTTTTTACATCTCTTTGCAGGTGATGAAGCAGACTGAAGATGTTTTATTGCTATCTCCCTTTTATCTCCTCTTTCTTTAATCTTTTCTCCTTTTTTCTGTTTTTTTTTCCTTTCCTGTTTTACTTACATTGCAGTGTCCATATAATCTGTAAAACTCCCTACATGATTTATAATAAAGCTATTTATATGGATAAATCAAGCGGAACACTATGGCAATAGCCGTACTGCTCCACTTGTGAAAGTAAAATCTGCTGGGCTCTTTTTGGCATCAAGACAATTATTCTTATTGCCACATTGCCAGACAGGACACTGTTAAAAAAAGAAAAAGAAAAAAAAAAAAGATCTGCATGATGAATGATGATATTAAGTAAGTTTTAGTAAGTTCTCATGGTGTACTTTCTAATGTTTTTGGAAAGGAATATGATTATATTATGTCAGTATATTATGGCGGTTCTAGACCAAATGTACCAGAGGCCAGGAGGGGGCCAGCGTCTTTTCATGGGGGCACAGAAAAGCATGAACTAAAAAACAAGGCAAGGGATTCAAATATATTAAGATAGCTGCATGAGGTGAAATTTCAATTCAGTTAGGTTTTATTAAAATTCTATGTCTAATTAGGTCAATATACATTCAGAATTTCACATATTTTTGACTTAAATTGAGTTAAAATAACTGTTTTCTATCAAAATTCAGCTGTAAAAATTAGAGTATTTTTATTTTATTGGTCTTGGAACAAAAAAAATTTAGCAGATGAAAACTGGGATCGTATCTCAATACCACTGAAGCTATCACCTTATTGTTTAGAACTAATTAATAAAACAGAACTTGTAAAAAAAAAAAAAATTATCCATAGGACCTATCAGTAACCATGTCTGTTCCAGTGCATATAATCAATAGAATTTCTTTGAGTTTTATGTCTTCAGTACGGGGGCCATAACAGGGGCCAGGACATGATCTACAGGGGCACTGGCCCCCGTTGGCCCCTGTGTAGAACCGCCCATGAGAAGAGGAGCGAGGGAAGACTGATAGAGAGCAGATGAGGACAAGGCAGAGAAATCTACTTAGAAGTGTAATGCAGAGGGCAGACTGAAATCAGAAGAGGGCTAGAAATAATCTCAGTAACCAGCCAGACACACCTGGATTAATCAGCTTTTCCAGTAATGAAAGACAGGAAACAAAGGCTGCTGAATTTCAGGAAGTAGTGGATCTGTGCATAGAACAATAAACCTGCTTCTTTGAGATGCATATGCATCTGATGTGGTCAGTCGTCAGTTGATAGTAATAAATATATTGTAATAATTAGTATAATAGTAATGAATTCTGGTACAGTAATAAATATATCATCCTTTACCTGCTGGATTGGCCGCTACTTGTTTTTGATTCATGTTAACATAGAAAAACCTAATTCTCATAGGTATGTACATGTGAACAGAAGGAATGTTTGATATATTTAAAGAGGTGGAGGATCTATGTCTCCACAGACAGCCAAAGGCAAAGGCTAAGTGTTGGGGAAATCTTTGGATATGCATTTCCGTTTTTTCTTTTCCTCATGTCACTCTCTCTTTAGAGCTCCTTAGGCCCCACAAAATTGGAAAGCCCTGGTAACCCCCCATGACCACTCCACTCCTACCCCTTTCCTCTAGAGGCATTCCTTGTTTTTTGTCGCTAAAATATTAATAAATATGTAAAAGTAAATGAAGCCAATACTGTCCCAGTTTCCTACTTTCAGCTTGACGAGATGCATTTCTTTTTTTTTCTACAAGCTGGAAATATCCCCAGATTTGATTTCAAAAATCTGGTTACCTTACTGTGCAGGAGCTTGTTAGCTAAATTGGTTTTAGTTGTGCTCTTTAAAGAAAGGCTGAATAATAAAGGTGAAAAAATAATAAAGCAATAAATATTTTAAAGCTTAATTTAAAACCCAGATGCAGCTTTGCAAGAAACACTAGCTAAAAATGTCGGCTAAAAACCAACTTGTTTGTTTGTGAAGTCGTCTAGCTTCAAACATTTGCATCATCCTACATTTTAGAAATCTTTTGCATCTTTTGGTGCTACTTTTTAAACATAACGCGTTTTTCCTCCTAACAATCATAATCTGCTGTTAGTGAGGACATGAAGCATTGAGCCAGCAGTAATCTGCCTCTCACTGAGGACCGTGATCCTCTGTCAGCTCGTGATCTCCTGTGTCTCCTCCTGTCCTGGCCATGACTTCATCCTCGTGCCACATCCATACACTCCATATGGGATTGGGATTAGAATAGCACAATAATCCTGGTGCTGTAAAAGAGAATTAGCAAAACCCCAAGCTCAAACCCTGCACTAACTTAGCAGCAAATAATACATAGTCAGGTCTCTTGGATTTATGTCCTCCGAATGTAATCGTAGACTCATAAATTAAGTGCATTCAGGTTTCATACATCTGTTTTTGAAACGTTAAATGTTAAGAAAGAGACATAACGGCTTGTTTTAATCTCTGTCTGCAGATGGTATTGTTTAAATGGTAGAACAGCATCTGCTAAAATACTCTGCAAAAACAGACACACTGACGCTAGTTGTGCACAATCATCCTTCATTTATCACTGAAATGAATCCCTGCAAGGAAAATGACACACTGCAAAGCCTGTTCATCTGAGTCACATCTACATTCATTGAGTGTGGGGCATGCAACCAATACTAAGCATCATTTAAGTGATATCAAATATTTCAAGGGTGCCATTATTCCTACTGACTTACATTATGCAAGGAACATAATTCTTAGAGTATTTTTAAAGTTTGGTGTAAAGAGGATATTTACTTATAGGGATTTGAATTTCAGCAAATAAAATTTGTTTTTAATCTTTCATAGTCATGTATTTTCCTATTTTTTAGTTATTTTCCTTTGAATGAAACAGATATTTAATAAACCAAACTTAAAAAATAAAAAAAACAAGACAACAGATTGGTTTGAGCCACGTCTCCGTGCACACCTCTGAAGAGCTGTAAAACAAATTAAATTAACTGATCTTTTATCCCGCAATGGGTGCAGAGTAAGGGACCACCTGAGTTTATCTGAACTGGTACATTTTTAGTCATCTTTTACTTTAAACTCCCACCTTTTTACCTGTCATGAAATCAGTGTCACTGTGATAGCTCTCCTTTAGAGAAGGTCTTCTCAGCAGGCTTTGGGCCGTCTCCTCCATCTGCAGGCTGTGGTTATCCATCTCCTCCATGTGTGCGTCTCCTTCTGCTGTGACTCCTTGCATGGCCCAGGCTGAAGGTGTGAGTGTATTTTGGTCTAAACTTCCCTGCAGAGCTGATTCACCGTCCCCAGTCACCCAGCTCTCCCCACCTGCTGCTTTCCCTCCCTCACCTAATATCCTGTAAGGACTATGTGAGCAGGGTGATGTCACTCAAAGGACAGATTAAAGACCGGGTAATCCACCTGAAGCTCAAGGGGAGGACAGGAGTGTGCAGGAGTCTTTATTTTTTTTTTCATTAGGTCGATAAAAAACAGCGATAAGGATCAAAGTGTCACATTTAAGGTGCTAAAATTCCTGGCTACTGCTTCATAGGAGACAACTCTGTCCTGAAGAAAAACATACTCCTGACAGAGAGGGGCTGGAGAATCTGCTGTTGCATGCAAACTTACAGACAAGCACTAAATTAAACTCCCAAAAAGCTTACGTGAAGCTGCCATCCGGTGTGGTCAGCCAGGGCCGACTGTAAGGATGATGAGATCCACAGATTAGCAAGCAGAATTTGATTAATTGCAGTCATCAGGAAGACAATAAGCCGGATGTGGTAATTAGCCTAACAGGGGAAAGAAACAGCACTAGATGAAAGCTAGTTAGGTGATTACATTTGCCCCCCCATTGTTTTTGTCTATTTTGCATTTTGCTGGATCGATTCTTCTTTTAGCAGATTTACCCGTTTGCTGACGTATCAAGACTTAGCAAAGGAAGTTGTCGATTCATGAGAATGAAAGCATGATAAATACGTTGTCTATGCGTTGATACAATTCTAAGGTTTCCAGTTCCTCAAATGCTCGTTTTCTCTCCCCCATTATTAATGTCCCTTTTCTTAAGTCATCTTTTTCTGTCAGACTTCCTGTCGAGTCAGTTCTCATTTCGCACTGGGAGAGGAGGTTTTTTTTCTTCCAAACATAATCCAAGACTGTGGGGGTTTTTAGTTAGTTTAAAACGTTTAACTTCAATTATTTTTTTTGACATCTTCTGTGGAGGATTAGTCTAAAACGGTGCATAATTGAGGTGTCCTTTGCACCCAAGTCAACACACACAAAAGTATTTCACCCAAATTTTAAGATTTATTTCATTTATTACATAAATTTCTATTTAATTTTAAAGCAAACACATCAAATGATGTATATTCATAAGTTGAATATAGCTTATTTATTCAAACTATACAGTTGTCAGCTTTGGGTGTTTAGAATTAATGAAATATATTTACTAAATATAATAGTAATAAATTTATTTGTTTCAAAAACAGTTTATTCTTTAAACTGCATACATATCAGCGTACCTTTATCAAAATCAAACAATAAACTATGTATTTTTTTTATTATTATTATCGTTAATGAGTAAGTGTACTTCATAAACTAAAATGCATAAACCTGATGATTACATACTTCAAATAAATAAGCTTTATTATACATAATTTAATAGGTTTGTGTTAAACTTATCTAAAAAAAAAAATAATGTAATTTATGTAATGATGTTAGATAAATCTTAAAATTTGGGTGAAATATTTTTGAAATAATACTCTGTGAAGCCACCTTTTTGTCCATTGGATGTTTTTACACCCAGGGAAAAATATTGAACCTTTCCTATTTGCAAAGCAGCTAAAGTTCAGTCAGATTGGTTGGCAGACACCTACAGTAAAATTTTTAGGTCTTTGCATAAGAGCATAATCATCTGGACTCACAATAAGTGGCTCTTGATTTGTTTCAGATCATCCTGTTGGAACTGTAACCCTTTGTAAGAGGAAAATGTTCTGTAGTATCAAGTTTTTTCTTTCAGGGTTGCCCTGGATTTGCCTCTATCAGTTTCTTTGTTGTATGTAAAGCAACCCCACAGCATGATGTTACCACCACCATGCTTTGCTAAGTTTTTTTTTTTTTCCCCCCACACATACAAACCCAAAAACTTTGGATTTTAGATTGATGTGACCAGAGCCCATCTTCTTTGCGTTCCCATATCAACTACAGATCTTGCTTCATTTGACTTTCTTTAATAAAAGTGCATTTCTCCTTACCACTTTTTTTATTTGAAGAAAGACAACAAAAATTCACAATTTTTAAGAAAATCCTGTATCCTTTTACGTTGCACTTTGAAATCATAACTCACTCTAACAGCTGTATTAGAGCCTAAACAGCTGATCCTAAACTGGTTGTGCTTTTAGCTTAAATCCCTTCAGGGTGTGTTTCATCATAGGTCATTAAAAACAATTATCTGCTCAGCTTCCTGCACATTTGTAAGGATCTGAACTTCAAAAACAAAACTAAAAGGAGGGAGCTGAATCCTTCCTCCTAACATGTTCATATGCACTGAAAAATATGGTCAGTGAGTGCAAATTATAGCCATAAACTCTGGAGTTTGGAAGAGAATTAAACAGCCCTCTGATGCAGGTCTCTCATTGGTGCCCTCCTGTGGACATGATCGGTATTACAGCCAAATATGCAGTTTCTATAATAAGAGCTCAATAAAATAATAGTTGGATACATTTGCTTAGGAGAAGGGATATACTTCG
>NW_015150765.1:917930-919101 GCF_000732505.1 Cyprinodon variegatus | reverse complement strand
TCTGTGAAGCACTTTGGTCTTCCTGGTGGTGTTGTAAAGTGCTAGTGGCTCATTTTTTTCGGCAGTAGGCTGACAGGAAAGGGGGGATGAGAGAGGGGGGGAGACGTGCGGGAAAGGACCACAGGCCGGATTCCAACCCGGGTCGGCCGCATCGAGGACTAAGGCCTCCGTAGATGGGTCGTCACCGAAGAACGCCCACATCAGGTTCTAGTTTAATGAAAAACAATCAGGAAATCAAACAGCTCTTGCTCAACAAGTTTAGTTTGTTATTAAACTATTACATAATAGCAGTATGCATATATATATATATTCATATATATATATATATATATATGAATATATATATATATATACAGCGTGGCCATGTTTGTAAGGCCGTTCTGACTGTCGTCGTTCCTACATATCCCACCCCAAAAAGCGCAGCTAGCATGCCATTGGTCCGACTCGCTGGTGGTTGAGTACTGTTGCTCCGATGCCATTTTTGGCTCTGATACCCGATACCTATGCAGTATTGGCCGATACCGATACCATCTGTCTGAAATTGATGTGTGTGTATATATGAAGAACTGCAGACTACCTGGATGTAAAATAATCACCATCATGGCTTCAAGCTGCTGCCTTCCTTTGTGAAGCAGGAAAAAGACTAAAACAAAGTGAATCCAGTAGAACTTTTTATTGCCTACCTGGAATGGGAGACAATAGTGGAAGAAACTATTGGCTCTCACAGCTCAGGCTGTGGAGGGAGCGCCCCCTGGTGGTGCCTCCTGTTGCAGATAATTGTTTTAATGTTAATGATAAAGTTTAAAGTTTCTGTCTTTCCTTCAGGATCCTCTGGGTTTGAAGAACCGAATGCAACTGTGACCGTTCTGACCACAGGTAAACATTTAGGGTTGGATTTCAATTCAAAACACAGATCAATAGATTAGTTACGAACATGATTTAAAGCTGGAAATGTTTTTAATGAAGTGTTTCTGTTGGTTCCAGTTCTGATGACCTCCGGTCCTGCATATGTTCCATCTCCAGAACATCTCAGCATCATGGTTCTGTCTCTGGCCCTGCTGGTGCTTCTCATCCTGAACTTGGTTCTCTGCTGGCTTCATAGACGCCATCATAGTGAGTTCAGTCTGTTAACGGCGCTAAATATTTAGTTTGAAGCTAAATATTTAGTTTG
>NW_015150765.1:912972-915240 GCF_000732505.1 Cyprinodon variegatus | reverse complement strand
AAAGACAATTCTACATGTTTCTAGGTAGATTTCCAACTCCTATCTGGAATTAATTGTTTAATTTATATCTAAATCTTAAATCTAAATATTGGATCAAATCTTTTATCTTTAAATCTACAGAGGGAATGGTTTTTAACCATTCCAAAACTCGTGGCCCCTCCCCCAGCGTATGGGGGACCAATCAGAAGGGGAAGATTTGTGCGCTGGGGGTGTGGCCAAGAGTTAAGATAATAAAGAGTTTGGTAGATTTTTATACCTTTAGAATATTTAAGCTTGCAATTTAAGATTTAGATTAAAGATATAGATCTATATAGATATAGATTTAGATTTACAGATCGCTTAGGCCTTAAAATGTATATGTAGCTCTAGGGTGTAGAAATAGATCTATTACATGCATACAGGTGTAAGTTTTAGATATGGATTTAACATTTATAACTGATATTCTCCTTGAAATGTTGGAAAAAAAGATTAAAATGTTAATAAAGAGCAGAAAACAACAGATTGGAAGTTTTTTGCTGAATTTTTACGTTTTGGAGCCAAAATCTTAGCAGATTTCATCAGAGCCGTTTTTCTTCTCTGAAATAATCAAAGATCTGATGCTGTTGGCCTTCAGACTTCCTGCTCGGTTACAGAAATTATTCTTTAGAAGATGGTGCAACACAGTCTGGTTCCTGTTTGCTTTGCTTTCATGTTGCATGAAAACTTTGAAATGTCTCAGATATTATGTAGGCCCTGAGATCATTAATCCTGCTGAGTCTAAAAGGTTTTAACAAAACAAAAACATTTTTAGAACATGTTTGATCTGCAGAATAGAAATAAGCTTCTGTTAAAAAGGGACAAAAAGGAGCCGCAGCGAGAAAACAGCAAAAAGCTGTTAAATGGAGACAAATCGTTGAAAACATAAAAAGGTAATAAACGTTTTATTTCTGTTTGAGGCTTCATGGTCCAGTAGAACACATCAGCAGAGATCTGATCGTCTTTGCTGTTTTTCTGGATCCTTAAGTTTTATCCAAACATGTTGAATCAGTCCAGTTATCAGAAAGTCTGGTCCAGCCATGCAGAGNCCCCAAACTTTTGAACAGTAGTGTACATCTTAAATATCGGCATATATTGTCTTTGTTAATCTATCCATTCGCATCGTATCGTTAAATTCCTGCTGCTTCATTGATAAGTAGCTGTTTTTTAAAGCTTGTGTCTGTTTTTCTGTGCTCAGTGTTCCCAGTGCAGCAAACTCGCTCCTACCAGAGATATTCCCACGAGAATCCCCAGAACCGCAACAAGGAGAACCTAAACCTGGTGAAAGTCGGTTCTGACCCGCTGCAGGCAGACGGTGAGTCTTCTAACAGCTCCATCCAACAGCTGCTTCAGATACTAATCATGTCTGCGCTTTTCCTCCATTATAACCTGTTTTCATTGGTTCCCTGTGATGGGAGGTTGCTGACTGATGCAGGATTCATTCATGATCGCCCAGCGGTTCATTCTGTGTGTTTCTGTCTCAAAAAGTCCCCTCCAGGATTCTTTGGACCCAGATTAGTAGCGTTGACAGCGCGTCAGTAGATACAGACTATGAGCAGTATGACCCGAGCAATGACCCGTCTGTCAGGCTTTCAACCTTTCAGAGTGAGCTGCTCTCCTTTTCTTGCTCTTGTTTTTTTCTCTGGGCCATTTGCTTGGTTTGGTTTCTGTTGTTGCGGTGGAAGATGCGCCGCAGTTCGTCTTCAGCCTCTGCAGATTGATGCATGTTGCACGGAAACTGTGCTGAAGGCTCTGTGATTGGACTGATGCAGCGTGCTGTTCCGTCTGCAGATTCTCAGAGATACAGAACCGAACCCAATGCTTCACTGAAGCCTCCGGCTCTGAGCAACCTCGCTGAGGAAGGTGAGTCACTGCAGAGATGCAACCCTTTGCACTTCTTACACACAAGGCTGTGGTACAACATTCAGCAGATTGTTTTTACTGATTTGATTTTAATCTGTTATCAAAGACCAAAGTGAGAGATTTTAAAAAAAGATTAGAACCCACTGAGCAGCTGAAGCATCACATCAGGAAGCAATTGTCCATAAAAGACAATTCTACATGTTTCTAGGTAGATTTCCAACTCCTATCTGGATTTAATAGTTTAATTTATATCTAAATCTTAAATCTAAATATTGGATCTAAGTATATGTCTTTTAATCTACAGAGGGAATGGTTTTTAACCATTCCAAAACTCGTGGCCCCTCCCCCAGCGTATGGGGGACCAATCAGAAGGGGAAGATTTGTGCGCTG
>NW_015150765.1:904669-909627 GCF_000732505.1 Cyprinodon variegatus | reverse complement strand
GTATCGATGGTATCGATGGTACTGATGGTACTGATGGTACCAATGGTATCGATGGTATCGATGGTACTGATGGTACTGATGGTATCGATGGTACTGATGGTACTGATGGTACCAACGGTATCGATGGTACCGGGTGGGAAATGTTCTTCCTCTATCAGATGTTCCCAGTCTACTGTGGTTCTGGTTCTGGGAGGCCCTCCTCATGGGGGGCAAACCTGGAACCTCCATCCAGGAGGATCATGTGACTGATGACGGAGCTGCCTTTGCTCCTCATTGGTTGGATGATCACCATCCTGAATCTAGAAGTTTGTTCAGAACGTTCTCCGTTTTCCTCCTTGTTCCAGGTTCTAGATCTCCAAACAAAGACTCTGCAGCTGCTGGTTTTCCGTACAGCAGAGCGTCAAAGATCTCCCAGGATTCCTTCGACTCCTCCAGCACCTCCTCCGGTGAATGCTACGAAAACGTGAACCCGAGCCACAAAGCCGACTTTGGTAGGTCTGAGCCGCTTCTCCCAGCAGAGGATTCATCAGCGTCCTCCTGGATCATCTTTTAAGATCAAATCTTTTCTTCTAGATGAATATTTCAATGTTTCTAAAGAAGCTTTTAAATTCTGTAATATTTTCATGTGTTGGTCTTATTCCCCTTTCTGTGGGGGCGTTCATAAAGCGCTGCAGTTTATAATGACTCCATTATTCCTATTAAACTTAGAACCGGGCCAGAACCAGGCAGCTTCCAGCCCTCCGCTGTACACCAACTCTGGGATTGGAGCAGGAGGACACGCGTTTTCAGGTAAAGGTCGGCGGGAGGCCACGCCCACCCAGCAGCACCTTCCTCCTGTCTAACATTTCTCTCTGCTGCCTGGACTCTAGATGATGATGATGATGATGGTGATTACTGCCCTGTGAGCCCAGACTGATGATGATGACGACGATGATGATGATGGAATGAGATGCTGGCCGCTCTCAGAAATGGAGGAAAAAAACAAACAAACTGCAGAAGCTTGAATCTACAGGTTTGACGTTAAACTGAGCTGTGAGTGAAAAACACTGAGGAGAAAAAACTTTATAAACTCCAGGATGCTGAGGGGAACAAAAGTCCGTTTGGACCTGAATCAAACTATCTGAATGCTGGAGGAGATCGTCAGTCTTCCAATAGTCATTCCAAAAAAGTTAAAAAACAAACCACTGGACTCTGTTTTCCAAGTCTGAAGACGTTTCGCTTCCCAAGATAGAGACTAGTTGATAGGGATTAATAACATAACTCTGTATTGTCCTAAAAATGAGACCAACACAGCACACAAGCAGGAAAGGAGAGCGACCAGACGCACTGAGAAGTCTGTGGTCAACTCTGCCGGGACGTCTCAATGGGCCAGTATCGGGTGTTGCTGGCCAATAACGACTCCCATTATCAACGGGGTGGAGCTGGTTTTCCAGTTTCAATCTGCTTGTTTTCTAATCCATTACAAGGCTTCTGTTTGGCTACTCTATAAAGCCTGGAACTCAACGCTAATCCAGACATTTGGAATTGAGAAAAATTCCAGGAAGGGAAGCGGAACGTCTTTAAACTTGGAAAACAAAGTCCAGTGGATAAACTAGCTGAAGCAAACTGATTACGCTCAGTCCGCCAGGAGGAGGAGGAGCTAATCATACTCAGTCATGATGAAATAAAAAGATCCAGTTTCAGAGACTCCAATCTGAACGGAAACAAACTCATGAATAAATCCTCCAGTCGTTTCCACAATCTGTCATTAGTTATTCAGCACAGATGGAGCCAGGATGGAAAACGGTGTCCATTTTTCCTAAATAAAGACTAGATTTTCATTAAACTCTTGGTCATAAATAAAAACTCTTATAATAATACATCTTTGCTGACAAAATGAATCATTTTTGGTTCTACATCATATCCACATTAAATAGGTTTTAATCAGTTACTCCTAGATGACTGGGAGACCTTACCTTCTCCCCATAAACCACAAAAATTTATCCCGAAAAACATAAACTCATTTTTTTCGCTTTATTGCACTGCAAAAACCATCTAGAAATAAGTAAAAAAATATCTTAAATTAAGTGTATTTACCCTTAATTTAAGCAGATAAATAAGATGATTTGCCAATGGAATGAATATTTTTACTCTTAAAATGAGATAATTAGTTAATATGCACTTGAAATAAGACAAAGCAAATTTTATTTTCTTATTTTAAAAGTAAATTGTCTAGTTCCATTGGCAAAGTATTCCACTTAACTCCTCATTTTAAGAAAAAATGCGCTTAATTCAAGTAAATATTACTCATTTAGATTTCCATTTTTTGCAGTGTGTTGGAAAAGCTTTATTGCTTTATGGTTAATAAAGGCTAATAACTCTTAAAATTGAAATTAGTCAGGAGCTTTCTACTGCTCCACCCTCTCTGTTAGAGGAGAACCATTGGTTCTAGAGACGGTGACTAACCTCCGCAAACGACGCATCACCTGATGAGTGGCGGGCCACCCTGTAGCTCCGCCCCTGTAGAAAGATGAATCTACTATGACGCTAAAAAGGAAATATAAAGTTTAAAGTTGAACTAAGAATAGAGCTAGAATGAAACAGAATGATGAAAAAGGGGTCCCTATGTCCTCCAGCAGTCTAAGCCTATAGCAGCAGAACTATAGAGATCCCTTTATATAGATAGAGATAAGCTTTTAGCTTCGTCTTAAAAGAAACTTTGCTGCCGGGGAAAACTTCTGAGAAACCTCATGACAGAACTTAATCAAAGCCGCAGAGCTGATTTAATTTACCTGTTAATGTTACATTTTTTAATGAAGTTAAAACTGTGAAAAAACACTTCTAATGTCAGCAGAACAAAGACAGAGGAAGCGGTTCAACAGCAGCCGTTATCTGGATGCTGCAGCTTCGTCACTCAGATGTGATGAATATCAGACCTGCTTGAAAATGCTACAGGAACAGAGTTATCAACCTGGGAAAGTCACCTGCAAGGAGAGCAAGACTTCTCATTCAGCTCCAGGTCCTCCCAGGTGGACGTCCCACCAAAATTCAGTCCAAGGTCAGAGTGTGAAGCTCAGAGGAATGACCCCACAGCTGCAACTCAGACTCTATAGCAGAGGTCANCAGAATGATGAAAAAGGGGTCCCTATGTCCTCCAGCAGTCTAAGCCTATAGCAGCAGAACTATAGAGATCCCTTTATATAGATAGAGATAAGCTTTTAGCTTCGTCTTAAAAGAAACTTTGCTGCCGGGGAAAACTTCTGAGAAACCTCATGACAGAACTTAATCAAAGCCGCAGAGCTGATTTAATTTACCTGTTAATGTTACATTTTTTAATGAAGTTAAAACTGTGAAAAAACACTTCTAATGTCAGCAGAACAAAGACAGAGGAAGCGGTTCAACAGCAGCCGTTATCTGGATGCTGCAGCTTCGTCACTCAGATGTGATGAATATCAGACCTGCTTGAAAATGCTACAGGAACAGAGTTATCAACCTGGGAAAGTCACCTGCAAGGAGAGCAAGACTTCTCATTCAGCTCCAGGTCCTCCCAGGTGGACGTCCCACCAAAATTCAGTCCAAGGTCAGAGTGTGAAGCTCAGAGGAATGACCCCACAGCTGCAACTCAGACTCTATAGCAGAGGTCAGGGATTAGTGGACCGCGATCCGGATCCGGATCCACCTGCTGGCTAATCCAGACCTAACCTGATTTAAAACATTTATAAAATACCGCATGTTGTACGATAACTGTGTCTAATTTCACTTGCTCCTCTTCTCCTGTTAATACGGTAAAGCCCTGGGGAGCGTCCGGCTCCAGGCTGCACGTGATCCAATGAGCCAATGAGCTGTCAGTCTGGGTTGCTGCTGCTGCTACTTTTAAGACTCATTAAGACAGAAAAAAGAGAAAATGAAAAACGCTCAGTTCAGGTGTTTTATTAAAAATGGGAATCAGGGAATTATCTATAAACCAAACTGAACGATTGTTGTTCTCTACTTCAAAAAACACTTTAGATTTTAAAATGGAAAAATTTTCTATTTTTTAATATTTTTTAGTTAGAATTTCAATGTATAACATGAAATGTTGAATAAAAACTTCATTTTACTTTAAGTGTTAAATTCTGTTTAAATTAATAGATTATAATTAAAAATGTCTCCTTTATTGGTTGATGATTTTCTTTATCCGACCTGCTGATTTTTAACTGGTTCCCCTGATCTAAAGCCTCAGTTAGGAGGTTCAACATTAGAGGTTGTGACCCTGAACCAGTCTGGCCCACTGAAGGGTTGAAAACAAGATTGCGGCTCAGTAACTGTCCAGCACGGTAGTGGAGGGAGGATGCTGAGGGCTTGTTTTCCACTGTGGCTTCATCTCTATTCATCAGATCATGACTTCATGGAATCTGTTGACCGTTTTAAGATTATTTTGGTTTAGAAACTTTATTTAAATGAAAACTTTGTACAGTTCTGCTCCTGGCTCTGGTCCAGCCCTCCCAATATGGAGGAAAATTCCCTGTGATGTTGAAGGTCGGTCTGACTGCTGATCTGTGAATGTCTCTGTCATTTAAAGCTTCATGTTCGTATCGTTATGATTTTCCCCTGATGTGCAGCTTGTGTGCAAACTACTGAGCTCAGCTGGTCTCCTTTGCTGTAATGATCCCTTCATCCGGCGTGTAAACACAATAAAAATAATCTCCTGTAACGTGTCAGGCTTTGTCTTTTATGGGTTCAGTTTCTGTGCTTTTATTCAACCATCATCCATGTTGTTTATAAACCGCCTGAGCAGGACTGATCGTCCCACCGAAGTTCTAAAAACAGGAATAAAAGGAAACCTGCTTTTTTTCTTTATTCCTTCACCTGCTGCAGCAGCTGAGCAACGTCGATCCGTAAATCTGCGCTTCAGAGGTAAGGGAGACACTTTGCCAATGGAATAATACTATATCTAAAGAATATTTACAGAATTTAAACTTCTGAAAGTTCTTTAAATC
>NW_015150765.1:901944-903428 GCF_000732505.1 Cyprinodon variegatus | reverse complement strand
ATGATCAGAGTCTGGGTGATGTTTTATTTTGAAAAAAAAATTTAAAATTGGGGTATTCTCTCCCAATTCCATCAGTCGGTGCATCTGTGCGTCTTGACACAGGTTAATTCAGGTCAAGACTCATCCTATCTATAACATCCTATCTTTGTGAAGCAGGATTTTCTGCGGTTACAGCGACCAAAACAAAACTACGGAGCAGCTCTGTCATTGTCTCCGATTAAGCCTAGATGGGACCGGCTTGTTGTTTTATTTTTATGCTGGTTGTATTTGATTTGATCATTGTACTTGATCGTATGCGACAGATTCATCCTTCCAGCTGCGGTTGTGACGGTGTTACGGTGGGAACAGCTCCTCGTTTCAGGAAAACAAGTTTAGCAAATCCTGCTTTGAACTGTCCAACATTTTGAAAGCTGTCTTTAAGCAAATGAAAATCTGAGAATCAAACTCTGCAGGGATCTTCTGATAGACAATAATAATCCATGTCTGTCTTTGGATCCTTGAAGACTGTGAAAATGTTCCCCTTTCACCGCCTGGAACGCTGCATTTACACCCGTGGTTCATTTTCTATAGAGAAACTTCCTGAATTCATGTAATTCTCTGTAATTCCCAACTGTCGGATAAACAGACCTTCAGGCCTGATGGGGAAGATCAGCGCAGCTGGAAGTCATTTTGACCACTTCCTGCGGCCACGAGGAAGATGAAGAACAAAGATCCAAAAAACTGGACTCCAGCTTCCTGGACCATCAACAGAAAGACGCCAACAGAAGCAGAATCCTTTTAAAGTATATTTAATGTGAAACCATCAGTTAAAGTGCCAAAGTTTAAAACTTCATTTTCTTTGAGGTCAGTTTAATCTCAGAATTATTTCATTCCTTCATTTTAAATTGGCAAATATTTTACAAAATGCTGTAAAAATCAGGTAATAGGAGCCGAAATCTGAAGAAAAACATTAAAAGAACCGTAGAAAGCTTAAAAAAACTGGTGACCAAGATCCCTGGAGCCTTACTGACCACAGACTGGATCAGAACCCCCCCCCCCCTCATCTTTAGATAACCTCCACCGTCCAATCAAAGCCAGAAGAACCGGAGTAGAGCACAAGCTAACAGAGCGGGATAATGGTGGAGCAGCAGGCCGCCTCATAGATGATGCTGATCAGACACAGGCTGCCTACAGGCAAGGCAGCGCTGGAACTGAACACGCTGTCGTCGTCCGTGGTGGGGGGGCTCTCCGTGGTGGGGGGGCTCTCCGTGGTGGGGACGTTCTTCACAGAGAAAGATCTGGATTGGGCGCCCCAGTCCTTCAGAGTGAAGACCATCGTCAGGTTCTCCCCTGCAGAGAAGAGACGAGTCGTTAGAGGCTCAGACTGCAGCAGGGATTTACCATCAGGCAATACTAGGGCCCCAAGTTCCTGGGGGCCCCATAAAACTCTGTTTCCATGTATGGTTAATACAACTATTCCTTATTTCTGCACATTAATTATGTTT
>NW_015150765.1:892396-900961 GCF_000732505.1 Cyprinodon variegatus | reverse complement strand
TGTGGGGGGCTGAGCGGCTCCCACAGAGAAATAATCTTTGAAGGCAGGATGGAAATCTGGATGAACTGACTGCACAGACCATGTTTTCAGGAGGACTTTCTCACTTCAACATAGATTCTAACTACTTTCTACCCGCTGATCACAGCTAATATAGCAAAGCTGCTCTCTGGCATCGAACACAGGAGCAGCAGAAGCATCTGGACTCACTTTACTGGACGGCTGACATTAATGAGGATCAAAGAAGAAGCAGCAGAAGCTTCTTTGATGGCGTTAGCTGTGAACGTAGCATCAGGCTGAGGAGACTCACCGCTGTTCAGGATGGAGAGGTCGCTGAAGTTGGCCCAGCAGCCGCTGAACAGGATGGTGGTGTTTCCTTCCAGTCCGCCCACCGGATCTCCGCTGCCGTTCTTCAGGCTGGCGCTCACGGTGAGCGTGGTCACGCCCACAGACACACAGTTACCCTGAAACAGCAGCACAGGCCCGGTTAGCGAGCAGGAAACGCTGCGGCAGGACTTCATCAGGTCCTCCATGCTGACGCTAACTTCTAACCAGACGTTTGGGTGCAGCTACGTTAAAACCTGCTGTTAATCCATCAGATTCAAGCTCTTATCTCTTCACCTTCTGTTGGGATCATTTTCTGAAGTGGAGAAACAGACTTTTGCAAGAGAGACATTTATTTTACATCTTTAGACGGAGAAAAAGGCTCTGGCTGGAGTAAGCCCCGCACACACTCTCCATGGGGACCATCCCACCCCCTGCATAAAGAACTTTCTCACACATTCGGAGGAAAACAACTTCAGTTCATTGAGGACGTTAGGTTCATATATCTTTCACTGTTTCTGTTCTCGGCTTTAGGGAGCCTCAAGCACCTTAGAGGGGGAAGGTTATCTATATTTCACGCTTGTCTGGAGGGAGGAGGCCACTGCTCTCTGCCCCCCCTACCTTAAATATTTCAGCATAGAGACTGGCAGAAAGTTTCTCTACAATAACTGAACAGTTTAATAATGATTCTGCTGCTAAATAAAAGTTTAAGCCCGGTTTATACTCAGAAACCAGATCATCTGCGTGTGTCGCGGTGAACGCAGATATGCCCCGCCCCCCTTCCGCTGACACTCTGCTGCACATCTCCCAAATCGTAGCGTGAGAACCCTTTTTCCACCTGGATCCCCGCTCTTTTTGGCCCTCATGTCGCACAAACTTGCCCCCACTTCCTCGCCGCCTCGGCCGTATCTAGACCCACAGCTAGTTCCTGATTGGCCCTCTGGCGTTGTGGCGTGGAATAACATAGCGCCGACCACGCTTCAATATTGAGCATGAATCAAAAATATCTGCAACACGCTGCTGGGGGAGGAGAACCAGACCTTTATAAATCATTTATTATCTAGAGACTGATTAATAACAGGAGGTTAAATCAGGTCCAGATGTGTGGTGATGTCATGGCTACGCTTCTGTTCCACCTCAGATTTGCTCCTGTTCTCCCCGGGTCCATACTCCCAAAACAAAGCTAAGCCTGAATCAGCTCCAGGTTCTGGATCCAGTAGGGTCTGAAGAACCGGACCCAGGTTGGGCGGTTCATGTTCCTGTTGAAGCTGAACCCTCACCTGCTCGTCCACCGCCATGAGACGCGGCTGCTGGAGCAGCGGCCCCACGAACTCTCCGGCTATCGGGTCCTCCACCAGCAGCAGGCGCGACACGCTCGACATGTAGCTCGCCTTCGGTTCTTCTCTGGACACTTCCTCTGCTGCCACCTGCAGGTGAAATTTGGAGGATTTAAGTTGCTCTTCAAGTTCAGCATCGAGCCTCGGCGTCTACAAACAGCTCACCTGGCTCCAGGTGGGGTCTGAAGATGAAGGAGGAGGCGGGATGATGCCGATGGAGGAGACGTTGTAGCCGATGGACTGACTGAGGTTCCCAGAAACCGCCGCCTGACCCAGATCATCGGCGATGCTCCTCAGCAGCGCGAAGTCTTCCTCATCTGAAAGAAAGAGGATCAGTTCATCTACGTTTCTCTGAGAACATCCAGATGGCGCGCCGGTTCCAGTACCAACCGGTGCTGTTGTTGCCGGTCTGCTGAAGTGGGGGCTTTTTGATCTGCACCTCCACCGTTAGGCCCGTGGACCTCTTCCTGCGCCGCGCGCCGCCATCCTCCCTGATGATCTTGGTGATGCGGATCATGCTGGGGGGAACTTTGAGGAACGTGGCCAGGTTCTGGATCAGGTTTTGACCGAAGAACTCGTCCTCGGTGAGGGCGGGCATGTTGAAGGCCACGACGATAAGCGGAGACGTCCTGATCTCCACCGGCGTGGAGCCTCTCAGCAGGACCTTCAGCAGCTTGTAGTCCTGGTCGAAGTAGTTGGATCCCATGGAGGCGTTCATCAGAGGCACGAACTCATCTGGGGAAGGAAAAATAAAAACATTTTCCTCAGAAAAGGACGGAAAAGGAAGCAGCCAGGTAAGGAAAACCTATCGAAGGATTTCACTTCCATGAACAGAGCTGCTGGAACGTGGAGCGAACAGATAACATGAAGTAGGATCCAGCTTTTACTGTTGGTCACTGAATCAGCCTCCTTCATGCTGACTGAGATTCAACTGGAGCCCAATGCTGACAAAGGTACAAAGTACATCATCATCCTGCAGGGATGCATCAAACTAACTCACCTGTTCATGTTGGCGGTCTGGTTTTTAGCTAGCAATGCAGACGGGCTTAAATTGTATGCCCTGTTTTTAGAACGTCTAGCTTTGGTACGCCCTAATTTTCCCCTGGAAACCTTTCAGTTTTGTTATCAATCAGGTGAAACTTTATCGGTCATTAGACACGCTAACGCTACAGATGCTACCGACTCGACACACGGACGCTGCGTGACGTTATTATCGTTTAGCAGCAGCTGAGACCTTATCTCCTGGTTATGAGAAGAGATTTCATAATTAAGAGATAAGCTATCTGATTCTTTGCTGAATGCAATACGCTCCATAAATACTGAATCAATAAAGAAAAATATGTTTTCTGACACATTAAACGTATTTATCAGATATGACAAAACTGGAACATCCCTTAATAAAAAACAAATAAAATATGTGAAACTTCTGATTTCCAATGAACAGAGATGTAGATCTATCATTAATAGACAGGGTTTGTCGCTCTGACTTGCTGTCAGACACGTTTCAGTGAAGCGGACGCTAACCGTGAGCTAGCTTAGCCTCGTGAGACCATCCTGATGTCGCGAGCTTTCAAGGTTTCACTCGCTAATCAGTCTGGAGACTCTCCGTTAAAGAAAATTTGGAGCCGTTCACCAAACGAACGTCCAATCAGCGTTGGCTTTGAGGCGGGTTGAGGTGTGACGCAACGAGAAGCGCGACAGTTCAGTCTAAAAAACATGGTGGCTTCAGCCGATGAAACTAGCGTTAGCGTGGCTATCCAGCAAGTTTTATGGGAATTACAGAGTATTTCTTCACTGAAAGAAGAGCAAAACACTGCTCTGGAGGCTTTTCTCAGAGGAAAAGATGTTTTTGCTCTTCTCCCGACTGGTTTCGGCAAGAGTAGCCTGGCTTGTGGTTGTGTTTTCGTCGTCGCTCTGTTAGTACGTCATATGCTTCGTTGATCTGATTGGTTTATTTGGCCCGTCTATCACCAACATAGGCCAATCAGCTAACCAGTATTTTCGCCCCTTCCCAAAATTACTTCAATGGAAGGTTTCCAGATGGATATGCGGAGCAAATCCATCTGGAGGAGTCAGGTTGGAGCTAGCTCTCTGTTTTTCAGAGCTGGGAGAGACTTTGTTCTGTTGGCAGATCTTTAAACAGGCGGTTCTGGTTTCTCTCTGAGGAACGTTAGAACTTTGGTCAAATGTTTTTTCTGGGTTTTAACTTCATATTAAACGCCAACATTGATGATTTTTTGACTTCTTTTAAAGTTTTTTTAAGTTAAGTTTTTTTTATTTTTCTTTGCTTTTATTGTCATGATCTTGGCGCTGATGGTTTGGTTTTTTCCTTTGCTCCTTGCTCTCCTGTCTAATTGGTTCTGCAGCTGATTATCGCCGATCATTTCCACCTGGTTCCTCTACTATTTAGGTTGTGTGTTTGCCTCCCATCAGCGCCAGGTTATTTCTGTGTTTTTGTGAGACGTTCCCTAGCAATCTGTAGTCTGTCTGTTTTCCTGATTTTGACCAGTTTCTGCCCTGAGGATCTCGAGTTTCTCTTTGCCCCTGTCTGCTCTGTTTGTCGTATCTGATCCTGGATTCTACCGGCTACTGATCCTGGAACAGCCTTGGATTTCCCTTCTGGACTCGGTTGCTGCTCGGCGTCGGCTGGCGCCCGCTTCGCTCACTCTCTAGGAACTCTGGGGGCGTCACCCGCCGCAACTGCAGTCAAACCTCCCTCCTGGATTCTGCTGTGTTCTCTGCGAACGGACTGAACTTTGAATCAGGTCAGTGACTTTGCTCCGAGTCATATTCAGCTCTACATCCAGTCACTGACCTGTATTCTCCTATCCCTGCAGAGATCCGCCCCGCAGCAGACGAGCAGCCCCCGCGCACCTGTTTGTTTAATAAATGCTTTGAACTTTCCCACTGTCTGTCTCGCCTTGAATTCTGGGTCCAACATTCTGACATCATTACATTTATTGCGTTTTACCTCTGAATGTCGGCTCCTTCAGGACGTAGTCGGTTCTGTCGTCGTTCCACACAGCGTTGGTCGGAGGAACCAGCCTGTTTTCCACGTAGACGTCCAGCTGCTGAGGGTTGGAGTAGAACACGGAGACCAGGACGCTCTGCAAGAGTCAAACAAGCAGCCATCGGATCGGGAACAAAGACGACCCAAATGACTGAACGCTTAGAGCTGCACAGACCTCAGCCGGGTCGGAGTTCAGCATCATGAGGCGGAGCTTCTGTGGGCTGACGCTGGTGAAGTAGACCTCGAAGGCGTGTCCAGTGGCCATGATGCTGTGGAACAGAGACACTCGCTCCTGGCACGTGTACCCGGCGCACCAGCCGTGATCCTGAGGCCCTGTGCAGCAAAACCTGGACGTGAAAAAGGTGTTCCACCTCACCTGGCCAGGGAGAAACCGCCAGAACCTTACCGTTAATCAGATCCACATAGCCGTCTCCGAGGACAGCCACAGGAGACAGACGACGGGTCTCTGTGTCCGAGTCCAGACTCTCGATCACCACCATCCTGTAGTTGAGGCCGAAGCACTCGTAGCTCTGCCAGGAGCTCATGTAGGTGCAGTTCTTCCTGATCACACCTGAACACAGCAGGTAGAAACCTCAGCTTCTGATAGAACCTGAACTATCAGGTCTGACTGAGGCGGAATAAAGGACCCGGAAGCGTGAAGTTCTCGCTTCCCGCCCTTCTTACCTTTGTGAGGAGCAACCTGCTCCACAGGGATCCGGCTGCCGTTCGGGAACGTCAGCATGACTTTGGGGATGCGATAGTCGCCCAATCCCCTCCTGGGATCTCCTCCCCACTCGTACTCGGACTGGGGCACCACGGTTCCCGGAGCTCCCAGGAAGGACCCGTCCAAGTCCCTCAGCAGGGTCTTCTTCTTGGCATCACAGTCCATGTCCACGCAGTCGGCTGGATTGGCTTTGCTGTGGAGCAGAAACATTAAACGCTCAATCAGACAGAAAACAAGACGGTTCGGTTCCAGGTTCTGTCCGAGAGGAACTCACCCCACATCCGGCCTGTGAATAAACACCTTGGCATCCTCGGTGCTGTCCACCATCCTCATGGCTGAAACGTGCACCGGGTGCTGCAGGTCCTCGTTCAGGGGGTTGGTGATGAACATGACGTTCTTCTGCCCGGAGCAGACATCACGGAAGCCAACCAGCGTCGTGCCTGAAGCAGAAGAACCAGGACTGAGGAGAGCGTCATGGAAACAAGCAGAGGAAGAAATCCCAGAACTCACCTGTGACCCTCATGAGGCCTTTGATGGCGTTGTAGTTCATGTTGAGGTGGTGGGGTTTACCGGGCGCCGTGTTGTGACCCGACTGGAAGTTCGGCCAGCAGATTCCAGATCGGCCTCCTGAACACAGCAGATGGTAGTAAATGTGGAAGTTCATATTCCAGGAACATTTGTTTCCAGTCCTGTTTCTGCTCCGAGTCTAAAGCGCATTGGGGAATAAATGATTAAAACATCCAGGTTCTTTATTGGCTGTCCAGCTCCACATGCAGCATGTCTGTTTCTGATTGGCTAATCACTGCAAGGTGACGACTCCTCTGCACTGAGACCATAGACATGAATATGTTCACACCTCATTGGACGCAGCGGGCAGCGAGGTCGATGTGCCTACAGGGCGGCCATCTTGGGTCAGACCACAGTTCAGAGTGCTGCTGTCAGAAATCTGTTCTGTTCTGACTCTTGAAGGAGGCGGTCGCATTTTCCTGCTGCTCTGCAACGCCCTGATCTCCCTGCTGTCCCTGCTTTGCTGTGTCTTGTCCTTTTTTGAGCTCTCCAATCAGCCAAACTCAAACAATGGATCTGATCAGCTAGTCTCTTAATGCAATTGATCAAATGTTCTCAAGTGGAAGACGGGGAATAGGGGACCCGTCCGGTGCTGCTGGGACATACTTGATGGGATACACCATGGACTCCTGGAAGGCTTGGAGGATGGTGCGTTTTGCAATGCTGTCAGTGCAGGATATCGAAGATGTATAGATTTTCTGACTTATGATACTCGGATTTGTCCTGTTTGGATTTGGAGGATACCTGAGCATACCTGTATCTACAATTACAAAGGATGTCTGCGGTAATTTGGGCATTGATCAGGCTGCCAGCAGCAGTTGATGCACCAAAAAAGACCGTGAGCTGAGCCGTATGCTGGGTGCGATGAACGCAGGCTGGCTGCGCTGGTTGAACTCATAGGTGAGATAGGATAATATGGTGGATGTGCACGCTGACTTCAAGGCGAAAAAGCCCAATAAATTTGGAATATTGGATTTCGCCAGGTAGAGCCAGCAAGAAAAGATTCAAGGTTTATGGTAAATTCCTGTGCAGCCTGCTCTCAAAACAATAAGTGTTATCCTGGATTCGGCCTCCCCCCCCTTATCAAAACCCCCCCTGGATGTTATGGCGGAAGGGCCCAGAAGAACTGCTACTCCTTCAAATGTCAGATTGACCTTCATGTGGCTCCAGCCTCCGATATTTTCCTTCTGCTGAAATGTTTGACTCATGTTATATGAGCTTTTTTTGTGCTGACGTGTTTTTTTGGTATCTCAAACTGTTTCCTGTCAAAGATAAAGTGTAAAATATGCATTTTTTCCCTCTCTTAATCCAATGTGGCTCCTATCCTTCCACAGAGATAAAGGCAGCGCTATAGGGAATCACCTCAGGGTGGCGCCCTTGGCCGGCGTACGAACACGCCAAAGGCAGCGTTCATGAATGGTTTGTCCTGAAACTGAAATCTCGATAACAATGTAACTTGTAGTTGACAATAAAGAAATTGATTGATTTGATTGATGAGAATGAATCAGACGCCTTAGATTCCAATAATCTCTTACATGTCACCATCCCTTAAAAGACCAAAACAAATTTTATAATCATCATTCGGTTAGATTTAAACATTTTAAAAACAATTTAAAGGTATAGATGAGGATCTTTTATTTCCGGATGGATCATCTCGATAAGTGGTCCTCCTAATTGTCAATCATTCTGGCGATATGTTTATGTAAGGCCGCGTTTATAGGCTGTCGATACCCGACAGCGGCGACTAAAGCAAAGTCACTCCTCCTTCATCACGGTCATTCATCTGTACTTTTATATCTTTGGATCATAATCTTAGTTTTCCAAAGTTGCAACATTTTCTTTCTCCTATGTTTGCACCACCGTTTGAATCTGCCGTGAAATCATTCATTTGCACGGCGTTAGCACCCCTCAGAAACCTCCACATAAATATTCATCCGTATGACTCTGACCTTTGACCTGTTGATATAAAAGGCTAAACCAAATACGTTCAGCGGTGATAAAGTCCGTGGAAACAGGAAGCAAAGCATCACCTTGAGGAGGCCTGGGAGCTCGGTGTGACGATGAGGAGGCGACGTTGAAGTCGTCGGAGCTCAGCGTTTCCGAACAGTTGAAGTCTGGACTGCTGCCAACAATCAGGGAATTCTGGGAAAAGACAAAAAGTGGGAATGAATGTAAAAGCGTCCAGGCTGAGCAGCTGCAGGCGTCACTCAGACATCCTGGACCGGCTCACCTGAACGTCCACAGTTTTATCTGCGTATGCATGTGAGAGAGAAGGAGGACCGTAGATGAGGGGCATGATGCCCATCCCGTTATCCACCAGCGTCACGTTGGAAATGACCACGTCCATGGTGACCTGAGGAGGAGACGGGGGTCAGTTCATCGGTTCACCAAGCTTTCTTTTTTTACTTTTTTCTTTAAAAACTGCTAAAAAGGAACAATTAACATGAAGAAATTAGCAAATTAATGAGTCGGGACAAAATAAAGAATCATTGTGGTTTATATAAGTGAGCGTTTCTGATGAGCGAAACGAATGATTCAATGAATTAAATAAAATGTCAAACTCACTGGTGGCTAACTGACCCTCACTGGTGGCTGACTGGCCCTCA
>NW_015150765.1:886416-891186 GCF_000732505.1 Cyprinodon variegatus | reverse complement strand
TCACTGGTGGCTGACTGGCCCTCACTGGTGGCTGACTGGCCCTCACTGGTGGCTGACTGGCCCTCACTGGTGGCTGACTGGCCCTCACTGGTGGCTAACTGACCCTCACTGGTGGCTAACTGGCCCTCACTGGTGGCTGACTGACCCTCACTGGTGGCTGACTGACCCTCACTGGTGGCTAACTGACCCTCACTGGCGGCTGACTGGCCCTCACTGGTGGCTAACTGACCCTCACTGGTGGCTAACTGACCCTCACTGGTGGCTGAGTCTCTAACAGACTAACTGTAAACAGAACCAAAGACCAAAGAGCAGAATTCCTTTTATCAGGATCATAAGGTGGAGTTTTCCTAGACCTGGAAGTAGATGGCGAAATCGAAGGTTTTCCAGACGAAGAATCCTCGGATGAAGCTGCATCCGGGCAGTCCATCCTTGTTGAGGTAAACTCCGTACAGCCCGCCGTGCGCCTCGTTCTGGATCCAGGCCTCGTTAGGGTTCGGGAAACCTGCCGGAGCAGAGGAGACGGTCCGTTCTGCTCCCAGAGGAAAACGTTCCGGTTCAGGATGTAATTTTATTTACCTGGGCAGGGTTCTCCGTCGATGCGGTACGCCACCCTCTCGTAACCCGCCACGATGTTATGCTGCAGCACCACGTTGGTCCCCTGGTTCACCTAAGGAACAGCAAACAGGTTAGGAATGCTGGAAATGCTGTGGAAATCCCAGCAGCGAATGGTTTGTAGTAGAGGAAGAACCTCAATGGCTGCGTTCCAATCGAAGTTGAAGGGTTCCTCTCTGTCCTGATACGATCCAGGCCACAGTGACATCATCACCAGGTTCCTCCTCAGCGTGATCCTGTCGCCCCAGACACGGATGCCTGCAGACACGGAAAAATACCAGCAACCCTCAGGGAAGTCTGGAGGAGCAGGAGCGTTTACCCGCGCTGTCAGTGAGGGCGTGATCCGCTGGGTTACCTTCTCCCACGGTGTGATGGATGACGTTGTCGTCGACATTCAGGCCTGAGGTCCCAAAGACTCCGACGGCAGGAGAAAAGCCGTCATGGAAGGCACATCCCTGGATGTATGAGTCGTTCCCGGAAACCTTTAAATTATAAACCGACGGATCAGAATCTGCAGCTTTTCAACAGCTGAGCTGCAAGAAAGAAGCAGCCGAAGTCCAAAGCTAGAGATCAGGAACATCTGAGGCTTTAAAACCGGATCAGAGACCAGAGCTTCTTTAAATCAAACTAAAAATGGTTTCAAATGTTTGTACAGCAGACATGTTCTTCTAAAGGTCAATAAAGATCAATCAGCCTGAATAACATCTATGCTTCTTTTTCTATGTCTGCTTCTGTCTCCTTGAACCCCAGTGGGCCTCAGCAGATGGCCGCTCACACTGAGCCTGGTTCTGCTGGAGGTTTCTTCCTGTTCAAAGGGAGTTTTTCCTCTCCACTGTCGCTACAAGCATGCTTAGTGTGAGGGATTGCTGAAGAGTCAATGAGTCGATGCAATCAGCTGGTTTTCCTTAGATAGAAAACTTTGAATCAATCTGACTGGATGATCTGGTTGATCTGGATCTATAAAGTGACCTGAGATGACATGATGTGAATTGGAGCTATAGAAATATTTATTTTCTAAATTCACAGCCCCCCCCCCTGCCCGTCTTTACCTAGGGCCCCACATTTTCTATATCCACCCCTTGTTTTGGGATGTCTAAATGCGTGCGTGAAGGAGTGAGTGTGAACGCCGCCGTACCTCTCCCAGGTTCAGGAACGCCACGGAGTAGCGGGGGTCGTAAGAGTCGGTCCAGCCTTCCTGGCCGGAGCGGAAGAATTCCACGTTCCGGATCTGAGCTTTTCCTTTAGGAGAAAGAAAACCAGGAGAAGAAGGTCTGAGAGAAGCGCTCCATCAGAAGCAGCTACTGGGAGGAAACCAACGTTAGCGCTGCAGAGCTGGGAAAGCTGTGGGTTTGGTGCCTGCTTTCTCCCACGCCACCTGCCAGCATGCCTCTGGGCAAGGCACTTTGAAAGTAACCAACAGATCAGCGTATGGAGGAGGAATGTGGCTCTAAGGTAAATGGACCAGAAAAGATCTGGAGAGGTCAGAACATTTATGATCTATTTTACTCGTATTGTTAATGTGTTTGTAAAACGTTATTGAATCAAACTGATCTCTCGTAAAAAAAAAAATAGATTTTGGATATCAGTAAGATTATATGAATAAATAAAGATGAAATAATCTAAAATCTATGGCGTCAGGATTATGCCAAAATTCCACACATGCAATAAATCCTCTGAGCAGCTTTACGTCACACAGACGCTCATTAACTCTTCCTCCAACGCGTGTTTAACATAGATAAAACATGGAGGTCGTTCCTTCTCTCCTGCTTCCTCCTCCTGTGCACCGGTTTCTGCTTCATCATGTCAACTTTTGCTCCTTTGAAGAAGTTACCCATCGGAAAAAGCAACCCGCCTGTGATTGGCTACTTTTTAGGAAATTCTGCATCTTGAGATGTGATGTGTTGCCTAGGTAACCAGCGTAAACAGTCTCCCCGTTCCCAGCTAAAATTTGAGCTAGCAAAAACTATCGGACTATTTCACCTGAACCTTTTATCCTATAACCCTGATTAACGGACGCCCTACAGCCAATCAGAATCCACTATTCATCCAGACCATTTCATATCTATGCAGGGATTAAAGAAAAAAAAAATCCTGAGCCTGAACTTTTTCGACACAGGCAAGAAACTCATATATATATATATATATATATATATATATATATATATATATATATATATATATATATATATATAACACCAACCTGTTAAGGTTTAAAGCGTAAAGTTGGTCATGCAGAGACACCTAGTGGAACAAACACCAAACTGCAACATGTAGAAAATCTAAAAGCCAATCGGCGGCTCTAATCTTAGGCTGTTCATCGTTTCAGCATTAAAAAAAAGACGTTGTCTTGTCAATAAACTGGAAAACATAAAGCTTTAAGGAGCTTCTTGGACAATCCTGAAATGCAAAAGAAGAGATCCTGGTACCTTTATAGCTGATTCCCTGACTGGAGAAGGTTCCGACCAGCAGCCGGGCCCCGAAGGACTCCGCCATCATGGCCGGATACTCCTCACCGATGATCCGGATGTTCCTGCTCAGGAGACCAACGTCTGCAGCCAGCGTGTAGGAGAAGGATGTTCCTGACACGGAGTGGGTTCCACCTGCAGGAACCGCAGAAACAGGCCGTTAGAAGGTGAGTCTGGTGGAACCGATGCTTCCTGGATGCTGCTCTGTCCCTGGAGGAGGACTTACCGACGTGAGTGTGGCTCAGAGGTTGGCTCAGGGTCAGGATGAGGCCGTCGGCCGACACGGCGGAGATCCGGTGTTTTTCTGTCTCTGAGGCGCTGTAGCTTGTGGTGGAGACGGCCACCTGATCTCCCACCTGCACAACCGTCACAGACATGACAGCGAAGAGGTGAGGAGCAGCGACCGGACAGAACAGAACCACTGAGCGCCGATGGAGCTGCTGTGGATTCCCTACTGGAAAAGCATCAGACCTAAAACAGACCCTCTGGGTCTCCCTAAAGGAGGCAGAACATCTACGCTACGTCTCTACATGTCCTCTAGCTTTGATCCTGAACTGGATCAGAACCGTGATCACTTTCTAAGCTTTCTGTGGACTAAACTAAATCCTCCACTTAAACCGTCATCAAACCTTCCACAGACCTTCCAGTCCACGGGCTGCGTCAGAACCAGCGTCATGGACCCAGCTGCGGCGGTGGCGGCGAGCTTGGTGTGGTAAACGTTGGGAGGCTGTCCGTACAGGTCCAGAGTTCCAAACACGCCTGCAGGAAAACCACAGAACCAGGATGAGGCTCAGGATGAAACATCTGAACCAAACCAACACCAGAACAGCTTCCTGGACCCTTCCTGAAGAACCAGACCCTGATGGTTCTGATGGAACCAGGTCCACATCCAAACTGAAACTGGGTTTAAACTACAGATTCTGCTATAAGTAGCAAGGAAAATGATAACTCTGTCTTGGCTTTAACCTTTTCCCACCAAAACCTTCACCAATGGCAAGAAAGGTTGAAGAATGTGTTTAAAATGGAGAAGATAAAGCAAAATGTGAAAATGGACGTATTCTTGGGGGGCGGGGCCCCGGCTGCCGCCTGCTTTGGATGGCCGCACGGATAAAGAACGCCATAGCCTAAAGAAAAGGGTTCAGCCCCCATTATATGCATCTCTCCCCGTTTATGGAAGCCAGTAGACAGGTACACCCCCCGCCTATGTGAGCCAACAAGGATCCTTCTAAGACCTGAAACAGATCTGGATGTTTTGATCCTGAAGGGTTTCTCACCCAGAACCTTGGATCCCTGGTTGGGTCCGTTGGGCAGCACCCAGTCCGGAGTGTTGTGGTTCCCTCTGAGTCGGATCTGCAGCTCTCCTTGGAACGGCTCGTGTTCCCATCCGGCGAGCAGCCTGCCGCCCTGCAGACATTCCCAAACATTCCCTCAGACATCCCATCATTCCCAGCAGCCAGAAAGTTCTCTGAAGTTCAGAGGTCAGGAGGAGGATTTAAACACGATGGACCGGATCCATTTGCTCACCTGGACCAAGATGTAAACAGCATCTATCACTACGGTTCTGTTCAAGGTGTCGGGAACCTCCAGGACCCCGATGACGGTTAGCTTGTTGAGGGACGGAGTGTCGGCGTCCAGAACAATCCACTTCCCTGAGGAACAATCAACGGATCCTTGCTTTGTTCAAAACATTTAC
>NW_015150765.1:879781-884951 GCF_000732505.1 Cyprinodon variegatus | reverse complement strand
AGATGACATGATGTGAATTGGAGCTATAGAAATAAACTGAATAGAATTGAATTAAATGATTGACAGGTTTTAATGCTCTACAACCACTAGGGGGCAGAAATGCAGCAAGTATTGCACACAGTTCTGAATGGATTAAATATAACAGCTTACATCACGTTCTCTATGTGACATCAGCAGGAAGAGGTGCTGATGATCCCGCCTCTAAAGAGTTATCAGCCAATCAGAATCATTTTAGATAACCTGTCCGGACCTTTAATCTGAAAACAATCCAGGCTATGTGGTCTTTAAAGATAAGCTGAAGCTGAAGGTAAAGCTAACCGAGGTAGAAGAGGTCATTGGTGGTCTTGTTGAAGAACCAGTCTCCGTTGTTGTTGTCGCTGAAGCTCAGCGGCGTCGACGAGCCGTTCCTGTCATCGATGATGCGGAAGCTGTCAGGACTCTGGGTGAAGTTGTGCCTGATGATGACGAACTGATCCGACTGCAACGTGAGGGGAAATCAAAGCGTCAGAAGGAGCGGGTCGGACCGTCGCCTCCTCCCATCGATTCTCACCTTGAAGCCGTAGAACTTGGCATCGTAGGTGATGTTGGTGATCTGGTCGGCGTTGTTGAAGAACCAGTTGTACGTCTGTCCAGACGGCAGCAGGGCCATCCAGCCAAACTTATGGGTCATCCTCTTCTTCAGGAAGGGAACCACACTGGTGCCTGAAATAAACACAGTGCATGGTGTTGATCTGCTGCAGTTACTGCTCAGCACCAGCAGATGGCGGTAAAGGCTTATAAAGGCAGGTCATGGTACCGTGAGAGTTGGTCAGGATGACATCTTTGGCCTTCAGAGAGGTCGGAGTGGGGTTGTTGAAAGCCAGACGATGGAAGCTGACGGTGTGATCGCAGACGGCTCCTGGAAAACCGACGCTCCACTCGGCACTCAGGGAACAGTGGGCCGGGTCCAGCAAGCTGCTCATCGGCACCACTTTATGGTTCATATTACCTGCAAACAATCATGGAGCTTAAAACATCCACTGCTGTTCTAGATAATCACCAACTCTGCAGCCGTGGGACATCTGGAGAACATTTGCTTCATTCTAAGACTCTTTAATCTTCAAACGTGGTTCCGATCAACAGTTCTCCAGGTTTTTGGAACATTTTAAAGCTTTTCTTTTCCCTCTAACAAACAAGGAGGTTTTTTTCAGCCCTTCTAGATTAATAGATATGGAGTCAGAAAGGGGTCAAAATCTTGTCAGGATTCCTGTCTGTGTGTTTTTATGTTTCTGTATTTGTCTCCCTTCCTCCACCAGGAGGCGCCTGGTTCTGGTCCGCCTCCACACACACCTGCAGAGGGTTACCTCGTTAACGGAGTGCTCTTAAGCTGCTGACTGCCACTAGCTCGACGCCAGTGTTTGCTAGTTTTGGGTACTCTAGCCAAGCTGAGTTTTTCTGAGTCAAACTGAGTTTTTGTCAACCTGAGTCTTAACCTTGTTATTTTGTCTTTGCCTCTCGGCAGGAAGTCATCCTGCAAACTGGATTTGTCGGACCTTCTCTCCTTGGAAGGATCATCTGAGCTTCAAACTGAGCTGAGGATTCAAACTGGAGGTTTGGATCCACTTCCCTCCAAGAGATCGTTTGAGTTTCACACTGAGCAAGGGATTAATCTGCACCACAGTCAGTTCAAGTACCGCAGGAAATCTAAGTGGCAGTCAGTTTCTCCGTTCACCTACAAACAATTGCATTCTGGGTAAACCCTGTCCGTCCTCCATCGAAAGAGACAAACACTGGAACACCCCCACACCGACTGGAGTCAAAGAGTCACCCACTTTCCTGGAAACGTGAGTCAGCATTCTATTTCTCCTCTTCAAGTTCGAGAATCAAATTTCCCACTGAGCCTGAACTAACCGCAGCGTCTTCCCCTCACCTTTCAGGTCCGGTTGAGCAGTGTTCAGAGCAACACTGGATTCTTCACAATCTCCTAAATAAACCTGTTAAACTTTTTCCCTGGTCTCTCTGTGTTGGTTTACTGCTTTTGGGTCATCATAGTTAAAATCATGACAAATCTTTGTAAACCTATAAATCCTATTTAAAACAAAAAGTTTTACCTTATGATCTGAGAAACTAAAAGAGCAAACAGAAAATAATAACAATATAATTTAAATCATAAAATCGAAAGCTGGAATAAAGAAATAAAAAAAGAAAAAGTGTAATTAAAATACTAAACTGAATTTAGATTCATATCTTAATATTTTATGTTTGTTTATTTAGTTTTTCAAATTATAAGGAAAAATATGGTATTAAACATAGACTTCTATTTTTTTCTGTTTGAATTTTTTCAGTTTCAATTAAGATTTATAAGTTAACAAACATTTTGACCCTTTTCTGACTCCATAAATGGACAATTATTGAAGAACTATAGAACAACTAAACTAGAATCAAACATCTTAGATTTAGACTCATAAAGCTGTTGCATAATTTTTATTTATTCTCTCCAACATTTTAGGACCTCCAACCACTGATGAAGACCATTTCTGGGTCTGAGTTGTTTACCTGTGAGGGAGCCGTCAGCATCCACCAGCTGGACTTCGTGCTCCCACCTGAATCCGGCCTTGTTGGGGGAGCTCCAGTACTGGATGCCGCTGAACCTGACGGCCCAGCCGCCGCAGCGGTCTGTACACGTCCCCACGATGGACGTCACTCCGATGGCCGAGCAGTTGCTCCGGTCAAAGTTGATGAATCGAGTGTTGAGGACACTCAAGCCGTCGTCGAAAGGCGTGATGACGCCCCGGTGCGTGCAGTACTCAGGCCCCAGTCCCAGCTCGTCCACGTGGGCCACGATGGTGCTGTTGGACACGGTGGCCCCCCCATCCTCCCCGAAGCCGCTCACTGCCCAGCGGTAGATGCGCTTGGCTTCAATGCCGGCCTTCTCGTTGTTGACCATGACGAAGCGGTTGAACTGCACTGCGCCCACGTTGACCCACTCGGCGCCTTTCTCACAGTTCCAGGTGGTGAGGGAGTGGAAGACGGCGGGCTCTGGAGTCTTGGAAGTGCAGCCTCCATCCTTCATGGGGTAGAATTCTTGGAAGATCCAGAGTCCGAACCAGCCCTGGGAGTGCACCGTGTTGTTGGAGAACTCGCCCAGAGGAACCCTCTTCTGGCAGATGTTTGGGTCGTAGGACGGGCCGTCGGGGTGGTCGTGCATGCGGTACCAGAACCCAAAGTGGGTCCCTCCTGCTGCGGCGTTGTGTCGGATGATGTTGTTGGGATTGGTGACCCAGTAGGCAGCAGGGGTGACGTCATCATTCAGGAGGCTGGTGCTCTGCTTGACGAACACAGCCAGGTTGTACTGCAGGATGTTCTCTGTCTCGATGCCGTCCTCGATGAAGAACGCTCCGCCCATGATGTCGTAGATGACGTTGTGCTCCACCAGCAGCCGGTGGGTGTCGTGGATGGTTACGGCCCTGTTGAAGGTCTGATGGATGGCGCAGCCTCGGACATACGACTTGTAGTTGATGTCTCCCATCAGATGCCAGTGGATGGGATACCGGCCGAGCCTGAAGGCCTGACCGGCGTGGAAGATCTGACCGAGCACAGAGGAGTCGAAGCTCAACAACATAAACATGCGTTTGTAGTATGGGCCAGAAAATCGGGAAAGCTTTCAGGCATCTTACCTCCACGTATTCCAGTCTTCCCATGGCGAGGTTCTCCCCCGGCCTGGGAGCGTGGAACATGATGCAACCACCAAACTGATCGCTGCCCATTTCCTCTCCGAAGCGGCCTTGGAAACACGTCTGAGTGGCAAATTCACCTGCGGCCCCCAGAAAGGATGAGAGTGACTCAGAAAGCACAGCAAGATGGCAGACTCCAGAAAACAACTCCGGATGAAACCAGGAAACAACAGTAGCGTTCTGCTTCATCCAGCCGGTCCCTCACCTGTGTCGAAGCCGTCAGGACAGGCTTCGATCTCGTCACTCCACTCTAGGTTCTGGGAGCCTCGGACCACGATGTTCCTGGTGAGGAGTCCCACCTCGGCTCTGCCCTCAAACGTGGTGCCGTCGGGCAGCGTGACCGATACTCCCAGGTGGGTGAATGTCAGCGGCTCGGTCAGTGTGAGAGTTTTTCCGTTGGCTGACACCGAGGCGATCGTTCTGACTTCGTTCTCTCTCTGGCTGTGCCTGAAAACACAAATATTCAAAAGAGCTCAACTCAAAAAGCAATTCCTCTGTCAGGTCTAGGCGTTTCACCTAAAAACAGACGTGGAGAACCAAAAGCTGTTTAAGGAGAAGACTTTGACTAGGCCATTATAGCAGGGTGACCTTTTTTAGCCGTTCTGTTTGAGTTCAAAGTTCTGTGGATGACCAGCTTTCCACTGTTTGACAGATGGACACATTTGAATCTAGAGCAGGGTTTCTTAACCCGGGTCTTCAGGGACAAGAAGAGAGGGACAAAACCTAGAACAGATAATGGATGTCTATTCTATTAACATTTATCTATCTGGAGAATAGGGCTGTTCTATGTGTTGTCTTCTTTTGCCTGTCTTTGCCTAGAGCCCAAAATTTCCGAAATCCACCCCTCCCTGTACCTGTGGCCGGTGGAGGCGATCACGATCTCATCTCCAGGTTTCCATGTCACTGCCTTCATCAGAGTCAGCGTGATGGCGCCACTTGTAGCGGTCTGGGCTAAATGTGTCCATGGGACGGGAACAGGAACACCTGGAGAAACAGGACGTCAACAATGAATCATTTTTAAAAGGTGAGTTCCTCATAATGTGGATGCTAGAGGGTTGGAGACTCTGATTACTGGGTCTATGTAACAGGAGCTGGAAGAACAAGAAACGCTCTGGGTTTCTGGGACATTTAGGTCACGTCAGTATCAGCTGTCTGTCGCCTGAAGACTGATCCCACTGAGGGGACGGAGCCGTCTTCTCTACATTTAAGTCATTCATTTCCACATTTTAACATTTTTAAAAGAGCTCAGAACTGGAACCTGGTTCTGCTCTCAACCTGACCCGTCATCAGACATGGACCTGGATCTGTCCAGATGAGATGGACGATGATGATAAAGCTTCTAGTTAGAGTGGCTCAGGTTATCCTGAGCTATCTCTATAGTTCTGCTGCTATAGGCTTAGACTGCTGGAGGACATAGGGACCCCTTTTTCATCCTTCTTTCATTTTATCTTCATGAT
>NW_015150765.1:874295-878821 GCF_000732505.1 Cyprinodon variegatus | reverse complement strand
TCTTTGAAGGAGGTCAAAGTTTGCGTTCCTACCGTGAAGATCTAAGATGCCCTCCCTGACAGCCAGCGTCTTTGCTCCGTAAACAGGTAGTTCAGGTGAGCGCAGGTTTCCATGGAGGGTGATGATGGCTTTGTGCTGGAATGGCGCCCCCTCCTGACCGATCTGGAGCCGCCCTCCATCGGTGATCAGGATGTTTTCTGCCTGCAGTTCCAAGTCGGCCTCGTCGAACACCAGAGTTCCTCCTGAGGAACATTAAATGTCAACTGAGTTTCTTTAGGAGGTTAAAAAGAAAAACCATTTTCCAGCATGGCTGCAGAGAAGCTGCCCACCCTGAATGAGGAGCATTTTCAGCACCGGCGTGCTGGTGTCCAGCAGGATGGTCTGGCCTTCGCTGATGACGGCGAACGAGCCCTTCTCAGGGGGAGACTGCCCCCCCCAGGTGAACCTGGACGACCACACGTCGATGTAGAAGAAGTCTGCGTTATCCTGCAGAGACAGACCAACGGGACAATGTTTCCTCCAGCGGGATAGTGGGGGAACCTGTGGGGGGGGGGGTTCTGGTTACCATCTTGGCGACGCCGCGGTCTCCAACGCTGACCCTGACCTTGGTCTCCTGAGACCGGCTCTGAGCGTTGGTCACACAGACGATGTGTGTGCTGTTGGAGGACTGGACGTCGCACGGCGAGCCGGCGATCGTCACGTTGACTTCATTCACACTGGTGCTGGAATTAGAGGGGGGCAAATACTTTAGGGGGAGACGTCAGTGAGTTTGGATCAGAACACGATGCTGGACAGTTCTGGAAATCCGTCCTACTTCATGCAGTCAGACCCTAATCTTTAAACTTCTTCCTGTATTTACTCAGATTACTTTGGACTTTAAAAACAGCACTAAGCGTTTTCAATCTAACTATGTTGTTTCTAACTCTAGATGTGTCTGAGGAGGGAAAATGTCCTCAGGGACGTCCACAGGTGTCCGCAGGAAACCCGGTGCTCTGGGGGGACAGGGCGGCTCGCACACACCTGAAACCGGAGCCGCTGATGGTGAGCCGCGTGCCACCAGCGGTGCCTCCCCGTCGCGGCGCCACCTCAGTGATGACGGGAGTCAGAGCCGATCGGTAGGTGAAGCCCTCTGAGATGTTGACGGCGTCTAACGGGTTGATGACAGAAACCAGGCAGCTGAGGTCCGACTGAGAGGCTGAGGAGACAAGAAGCAAGATGGCAGAGATATGAGACGTCTGGGGGACCCGTCTGTCCTCTCTGAACTTCAGCAGCTTCTGTCTCTGCAGCAGAGCAAAGAGACAGAACGGGTCAGAGAGGACAGCAGGACCAATGGAAACAGAGTCTCAGTCTGTCCTCTGACAGAAGGAGTCTCAGTCTGTCCTCTGACGGAAGGAGTCCTCAGTCTGTCCTCTGATGGACAGAGTCTCAGTCTGTCCTCTGATGGACAGAGTCTCAGTGTGTCCTCTGACAGAAGGAGTCTCAGTCTGTCCTCTGACGGAAGGAGTCCTCAGTCTGTCCTCTGACGGACGGAGCCTCAGTCTGTCTTCTGATGAACGGAGTCTCAGTCTGTCCTCTGATGGACAGAGTCTTGGTCTGTCCTTTGACGGACGGAGTCTCAGTCTGTCCTCTGATGGACGGAGCCTCGGTCTGTCCTCTGATGGACGGAGCCTCGGTCTGTCCTCTGATGGACGGAGCCTCGGTCTGTCCTCTGATGGACGGAGCCTCGATCTGTCCTCTGACGGACAGAGTCTCAGTCTGTCCTCTGATGGACTCTTTAAGTTCTACTGTAAAGCTTCTAAAGTCACCTTAAGGACATTCGGGTTTCTATCGGGACACGCTGGCAGAACTGACCGTTGTTGAGTGGAGACTGGCAGTACAGCTTGGTGGACGTGGACGTTTCCCGGACAACAGGACACTCCTGGTCACAGATGAGAACCGTGGAGTTGATCGGATCGAACCCAGAACCAAGGATGGACAGCAAAGCTCCGCCTCCAAAACTCCCTGATTCAGAGGACAATGAAAGGTTAATGGGAGCACAGGGAACCAGGAGAAGACTTTGTGTGGATCTGCAGACGGACGAATGGATCAGAACATTATTCCCCTCAGAACTCTCATTTAATAAAATGTTAACTTTTAATATTTTCACAAAAGAACCTTAAATTTCCTGTTTTGCTTGTTTTTCAACGAATGAACGTTTTTCTGCGGAGGAATCAGGAAGTGGCGTTAACCTCTCACCCTGGTTAGGCTGGACGCTGCTGAGCGTCAGTTGGTACGTGAAGCGGACCTCTGACTGGGCGTGACCTTTGACCCGGTGATGCAGGACGACCGGATAGCCGCCGCCCGGGTTGCTTCCCGTCGTGCAGCGGACCTGAGCGTCGGAGACGGACAACACCTCGCAGGCAGCGCCGTCCATGGTGACGGAGAGGAGCTGCGAGTCAGAACCGAATCCTGATCCGGTGAGCGTGACGACGGTTCCGCTCGGACCTGCGGGAAACAAACCATCTTTTCTGATCATTCCACACAAACTTTATTTAAGGGGGGGTGATGGGGGGCAGGGGGAGGAGCTAGCCCAGGGGGCAGGGGGAGGAGCTAGCCCAGGGCCTCATGTTTCTCACATTCGCTCCTGTTCCTTCACAATAAAAGCTTCCAGCTTCAGTCTGATCTATTTACCGGTGGGGGGGCTGATGGCGCTGATGATGGGGGTGTGGCCTGCAGAGTAGTTGAAGCTGAGCGGAGGATAATCCACGCCCAACACCTGGATCCTGACGGCCACCTGCTCCTCGCCGTGAGGAGGCGTCAGACAGAGGAGCCGACCGGGACTCTCCTCCTGGATCCTGCAGGGTTCCCCGTCCACCGTCACGCTGGTGTTCCCCGGAGCAAAGCCGTTCCCTGTGAGGGTGAGCGGCGTTCCCCCGGCCACGCTGCCTACGGCAGGATGCAGGGCGGCCAGCGCGCGGCTGCTCAGGGTGACCTGACCCGAAGCGAGACCTCTGCTCCTCACAACCACTCTCACAGGGTGGTCTCCTGCCGGCAGGGCGTGGACCCTCGCTGTCACGTTCTCGCCGCTCACAGCCATCACTTCCAGCTCCGTGGCGCCGATAGAGACGGACACGTCGTCTATGATGCCGCCGAACCCGGAGCCCGAGACGACCACGTCTGTCTGACCGCTGATGCTGTCCGGGGAGATGCTGCTGATGGTGGGAGTAACGGAGGAGGAGAACTGGAAGGAGCAGTCTGAGCGGCAAGAGCTTTGGATCAGGCCGCTGCGGAACACGACGTCTCCGGAGCGCTGCTGGGACGCAGCCGTGTCACACAGGATGTGCGTGTAGTTCACCATCACGATGCTGCAGGTCACGCCTGCCGCCGCCACGCTGCCTTCAGAGAACCCAGAGCCGCTGATCAGCAGCCTGGTGAGTCCGGTGGTGCTGCCCACAGCGGGAGACACCGACTCCACCACCGGCAGCACCACGAAGCGCCGACTGAACTCGGCAGCGATGGCGACCAGAGCGCCGCCCAGGTTCTTCACTCTGACTGATACAGAGAGAGCCACGCCGATGGGGAGCGTGGAGGCGGGGCTTAGGCGGCAGCTGAGCTCCGACTGGGAGCTGTTGGTCACCTGACAGGGAGCGCCGCCAACCGTCACCTGCAAGGAGAGACAACCAAACAGATCCGTTACCAACTGGATCTAAGGTCTGTAGATCTATAAACAACTGGATCTAAGATCTACAGATCTATAACCCACTGGATCTAAGATCTACAGATCTATAACCCACTGGACCTAAGAGCTGTAGCTCTATAACCAACTGGATCTAAGATCTACAGATCTATAACCAACTAGATCTAAGAGCTACAGATCTATAACCAACTGGACCTAAGATCTAAAGATCTATAACCAACTGAATCTAAGATCTACAGATCTATAGCCCACTGGATCTAAGATCTAAAGATCTATAACCAACTGGATCTAGGAACTGTAGCTCTATAGCCCACTGGATCTAAGATCTACAGATCTATAACCAACTGGATTTAACATCTAGAGATCTATAGCCCACTGGATCTAAGAGCTGTAGATCTATAAGATACTGGATCTAAGATCAACAGATCTATAACCAACTGGATCTAGGAGCTGTAGCTCTATAGCCCACTGGATCTAAGATCTACAGATCTATAACCAACTGGATCTAAGAGCTGTAGCTCTATAACCAACTGGATTTAACATCTAGAGATCTATAGCCCACTGGATCTAAGAGCTGTAGATCTATAAGATACTGGTTCTAAGATCTACAGATCTATAACCAACTGGATCTAACATCTAGAGATCTATAGCCCACTGGATCTAAGATCTACAGATCTATAACCAACTGGATCTAAGAGCTGTAGCTCTATAACCCACTGGATCTAAGAGCTGTAGCTCTATAACCCCCTGGATCTAAGAGCTGTAGCTCTATAACCCACTGGATCTAAGAGCTGTAGCTCTATAACCCCCTGGATCTAAGAGCTGTAGCTCTATAACCCACTGGATCTAA
>NW_015150765.1:872923-874129 GCF_000732505.1 Cyprinodon variegatus | reverse complement strand
ATCTAAGATCTACAGATCTATAACCAACTGGATCTAGGAGCTGTAGCTCTATAACCCACTGGATCTAAGATCTACAGATCTATAACCAACTGGATCTAGGAGCTGTAGCTCTATAACCCACTGGATCTAAGATCTACAGATCTATAACCAACTGGATCTAAGAGCTGTAGCTCTATAACCCACTGGATCTAAGAGCTGTAGATCTATAAGATACTGGTTCTAAGATCTACAGATCTATAACCAACTATATTTAAGATCAGTTGATCTATAACCAACTGGATCTAAGAGCTGTAGCTCTATAGCCCACTGTATCTAAGATATACAGATCTATAACCAACTGGATCTAGGAGCTGTAGATCTATAACCAATTGAATCTAAGAAATGTAGATCTATAACCAGCTGTATCTAAGGTCTGTAGATCTAAATCCAGAGCTAAATCCATAATCATCCAGACTTATAATTCAATGCTAATCTATAATCTGTAATCTGAAGATGAATGACAATAAGATCAAATAAAATTCAATATTAATTAATATCAATAGTTTATCAGAGGCTCAAAAAATTACATCAGACCAACAATTATAAATAAAAATAAAATTTAAGAAGTTTTTCCTTCCACTGAACTTTCTCTGAATGTCTTTGCCTGCAGCAGCATGAAAATGACTGAACTGCTGCATCTTCAGTAAGACTGAGACCCGAACATGAAACTTAACGTTATCTATGTTTATACATCTAGGCTTGGATGGATCATTTTATTACCTGCAGACTCGCTTTGCTGTATATTTGTAGAATTTCTATCTATTAATTTATCATCTTCTGCATCTTTAAAATCTCATTTTTACAAACTTTACTTTAAAATAAACCAGCACCTTCACTTCCCTGCATCAAGACAGTTTTTATCAAATCCTTAATTATGGAATTTAGTTTTAATTCATCCGTAGACATTTCAGCTCATCGCTGAATTTCGTTAATAATATCGTTTCCTGAACAGACAGGAAGGAATCTGAAGCAGGAAGCTGCGTGTTTGTCAGACGCCGCGGCTCGCAGCTGACTTCCTGAACTAAATAAAAGCTGCGCTGGACGATGCTAATCTGCAGTTAGCAATAAAAACAGATGGACGGAGATCAGGGTGATTGGAAGGATAGAGATCTGAACCAGAGCAGCTCCCACGGTGGTGGCGATGTCATGGTTTGGGCCAGGAGGGCT
>NW_015150765.1:867951-869648 GCF_000732505.1 Cyprinodon variegatus | reverse complement strand
GCATCCCCCTCATCCTCCCTCCTTTCTTCAGCATCCCCCTCATCCTCCCTCCTTTCTTCACCATCCCCCTCATCCCCCCTCCTTTCACAGGGATGTTATTTCCCATCTCCTGATATCTTGATGCTATTTTCAGAGCTTAGCTGATGAAAGCAAGCATCTTCTAAGCAGGTGGAGAACCTCAGGATTCAGACAGATGTTCTCCAGAGCTCAGACTCTGTACCTGGTTTGGGGGAAGCCTCTGTTCCCGACCTGCACATCCACCCTGTAAACACCAGGTGGCATCACAGGAAGACGGCAGCTGATCTGCGTCTCCGTCCACAGCGCGGCGACACACTCCTTCTCTCCGACCAGAACCAGGCTGTCGTTATCTTGGCCTCCCAGGTTAGAACCCTGGATGATGAGAAGTTGATCTCCTGAACAAAAGAGAAAGAGAGCAATCACGCCGCCGCCATCCTGCAGAACCTTCTGATGCTCTCAGCCAATCGCCACCTGCCGCTCCGCAGAGCTCAACCAACGCATCACTCAGGCTGGCAGGTGTTCTTGCTGGAAAAGGTGTGGAGCTTTTACAGGATTACCTGTTCGTCTCCTGGGATTACAGCTTCCATCTCAACAAAAGGCAGAAACCTGCCGTTACGCAGCTGGAGGAGAAAAACCGCTGAGAGCGAAGTGGTCGTACACGGAAACACTGAGCGATGTTTGATTTCGGCCAAAGTACGGTGGCCTGTGAGGCTGCTCAGAGGTACTGTGGCGTTATGGGGCTCAGCGTCTCCTCGTTACTGACCTGTCACAGACGCAGTCAGAGGACTCAGGCCAGAGATCTGAGGGGTCAGGTTATTATCGTAGGTGAAGGAGGTGTCGGCGGTCTGACTCATGTTTCCCACCGTCACCATGACGACCTGCGATCCCACAGCTCCCTGAAAGAAGGGAAATCATGACAGCGAGTTAAAGGGAAATCAGGCCGACTGAAGCACTGCAGGATTTAACTTTAGCTCCTCTATCTGTCATGATTCTGCACTTTTTGGTTCTGTTTAAGTTTTCTATTTGAGTTTCACTTTGATTCCTGTTTTTCTGTGTTTTATTGGTTTCATTCTGGATGTATTTGAGTTCTTAAGTTTAAAAACAAAAAAAGTCTGAAGCCCGTCTCACACTTGATGATTTAGACCAGCGGATGCCTGAAGTAGGAAAAATCTGGCAAAAACGCTGCCATACGTTGGATAAGTTATGAGAACGTTAAAGTACACAAAAAAACGCCAAAACACGCGGACACATGTTGTCGATGTATACCAACGTACGCCATCCGTGGGCCGTCAGTTCCAGGTCAGTTATCTGATGGCCGACATCCGTTCAATGTCAGTTCCTCATTAGTCGCAACATATTCTCATTATCAGTTCGTATGAAATAGTACGAAAAGTTACGCACAGTATTTCGTACGTTTTGGACGTTTTTCCTTGAAAAAACAGATCAGTGCGCATGCACAGCCAGACAGACGAAAAAAGCAGATCCGCGGACGGACGTAAAACTGGGACGGACAGTGCAATAATTACTTCATGATAGTGCGTAAGATGCGCATGCGCAAGGATATCTTGTCTCGAGGCAAGACGTAAAAATACGACGAAAAATACGTCAAAAACGTACGAAATACTGTGTATAACTTTTCGTACGATTTCATACTGATAATGAGAATACACTGTCAGTCG
>NW_015150765.1:864346-867213 GCF_000732505.1 Cyprinodon variegatus | reverse complement strand
AAAACGTACGAAATTACGGTGCATAACTTTTCGTACGATTTCATACGAACTCAAAACGATAGAATTCTCTTAAGACAAAAAACTGAAGGCGCTGCAGACGATTCACTTCATTTGTCCTCCAGAGAAGGAAAAACATTTATGGAAAAGTCGAATTCCAGCTAGTAGCAGCAGCAGCAACCCAGACTGACAGCTCATTGGCTCATTTGGATCACGTGCAGCCTGGAGCCGGACGCTCCCCAGGGCTTTACCGTAATAACAGGAGAAGAGGCGCAAGGGAAGTTAGACACTGACGTCAGACAACATGCGGTAATTTATAAATGTTTTAAATCAGGTTGGGTCCGGATTAGCCAGCAGGTGGATCTGGATCCAGACCCCGGTCCGCTAATCCGTGACCTTTGACCTAGATGAACATCCTTAAAAGGTAAAAATCTATCTCAGCATGTTTCATGGAGCCTGATCCTGCTGTTCTGCAGCTTTAAGCAGCGCCCTGCAGTTTGACACTTACTGCTGGCGTTCTGCATTTCAGCTCGGTGGCGGTCGCATGGATCAGCTCACATCCTTCGCCGCCGACGGTAACTGTGGCGTTCTGACTGAGGCCAAAGCCTTTGACGGTCAGCACGGTGCCACCTGAGAAGAAAGACAGAATTAGGACTTTAAAGATCTTTGAGGTCAACGTTCAGGTCAACATTCAGAGTTCACCCCACCTGCAACACTTCCAGACTGCGGAGAGAAGGAGGCTACGATGAGCTGGTAGGTGAAGTAGAGGACGCCGTCGTCAGCGTAGCGCGCGTCGCCCAGAGAGGGGAAGTTCACAGACACCGGGTAGGTACCTGCACTGGCTCCGCCCACTCTGCACACCTGAGTGGAAGCTGGACACCAAATACCCGTTCACTTACTGGAATCAGACAGTTTATGCTGGTCTAAACTGGTTCTGAATGGATCAAACCCATTAACCTTACTGGAGATGATGTAGAAGAAAAACGAAAGACTTAAAAATTTTGCCTTTTAGGACGAGGATTTAAAAAGAATAAATGATCAACGTTTAATATATGACATATTAAAAAAAAACAAAAACTTTACAAATAAGTTTATATCTATTTATATATATATATAAAAAATCTTTATATAGATATAGACAGTGGTGGACAAAGTACTCAATATCAGTACTGGAGTGAAAGTATTGATACTCATCGTCACTTTTTAGTCAACTACAAGTTAAAGTTACTCAAAGTATTGAAGTACTCACGTTTGAAAATACTTAAGTATCAAATTATTTAATTGTTCTAATATTTGTACTTTTCCGTCTAATTTTCAGAGTAATTTTAAAGAAGCTGTAACTTTCAGAAACCACCTGATGTATTGATGCGTAGAACCACCTGATATAGATTCTAAACCACCTGGAAAGAACTTCAACATAGAAATGACACTAAAATCAAGGACAGCTATTATTTATTACTCAAAAACAAATAAAATTCTCCTCATTCTTTGACTATAGAGGCTTAAGGTTGAATCTACGACGAAACTAAAACTCTGCTTTTAGACTCCTCCTACTGAACAACTTGGTCACCTGGCAACAACTAACGACTTAATTAAGTTATAAACTATTAATAATATCTGCTCTGAGTTTCTCTCATTAGTGGAACGTCATTAAATCTGTAGATCAGTGGCGTCCAGATTCAGTCCTAACGGCTGCTATCCGCCATGATGGATGAAAAACAGCAACAGAGGATTAAAAAGCTGAGCTGAAACAAAAATACTCAAAGTAAAGTAAAGGAAAAAAGTACTTAAGTACATCAATCAAGTAAATGTACTTTGTTACTTTTGAATAAAGATATAACGGTTACAATAGTGGTGAGTAATTAGGTAACTAGGGGAGCGTTAGCCTAGTGGTCAGAGAAGGTTGCAGTAGCTGGTTGGATCCCCACAGACTGCCTCTCTGGGTCCCTGAGCAAGACCCTTAACCCCACCCTGCTCCCCAAGGGGAGGGGTTATATGCAGAGAGGGAATTTCCTCATTGTGGGACAATAAAGGGATTTACAATAATTGATTCATAACTTCTTCTTTAATGTTAAAAATGTTGTTATCAAAGTGTGCAAATTTAAGTTTAAATTGTTTAATATTAATTGGAGTAATAAAGTAAGAAAATATTAAGAAATAACATGATTACAACATTTCCAAATTCAGGCAGAAGGAATAATTTTCAAATAAATGTTTTAATCTAAACCTATAAAACTAATATTTACAGTATTATTTATAATATTTACAATATTTTCAGAAAAGATAAAGAACAATAACTAGATTTTCAGCTGATATCTAAATATCAACTCAAGATTATTACTGAAGTAAAAGTAAATTTATACATAGAATTTATAAATCATATGTATTGATTATAATCTATTTAATTTTATCTGTATTTCGATCAAATCAAATTGTCTTTACATTTGTTAGTTCTATAATTCTGTCTATCAGTTCATGCGGGTAAATTAATAACTGCTGGAACAGAATCATTCCTGATAATCTGATCAAATATTATTTTTATAATTGCAAACATTAAAGAGTATGTTGCCATCCGTGCTACAGGAAGTAAAAACTTCAGGTGTTTCCCCACCTGTGACCTGCTGAACGGCGCACCAGGAGTTTCCCACCATGATGGAAGCATTTCCCAGTCTGAATCCGGTCCCAGTGATGGTGAGCAGGGTTCCCAGTCCGTCGGATCCTGGAACGATTGGCTGCAGTTAGAGGTTCTGTCCCGGTTCCTCTCAGCTGCAGCTTTTTAAACAAAAATCTACCTGAAGGAACATTTATAAAATGGACCAGAAGCAGCTTATTGCTGAGAAAAAATCTGAGCTTCTGGAAAATTCCTTAAA
>NW_015150765.1:856098-862564 GCF_000732505.1 Cyprinodon variegatus | reverse complement strand
CAAGGTTTGGATCGGATCAGGGAAATTTCGATGCAATCAGCTGGTTTTCCTTAGATAGAAAACTTTGAATCAATCTGACTGGATGATCTGGTGAACTGGAAAGTGACCTGAGATGACATGATGAGAATTGGAGCTATAGAAATAAACTGAATAGAATTGAACTTCTTCCCTTAACAAGCCAGATTCTCTCTGAAGGTTTATTTATAACATGTTACAGTTTAACCAAAGTGTCTGTAATTAGTTTTGATTCTGACTACTTTCCATTATTGTAGGTAAACGCTGGCCAGATCAGAACAGGGCTGATTACTGTGCAGTAATGGCGTCATGATGAACTGTTCTCTCTCTGCAAAGGTAAAATAAAGTCCCGACAGAATGACATCCATCGATATCCGTTTATTTAACTGGAGTAAATAGTTGAATACTTTTTTTCCCACAGCACTATCTAAAATGCTTTGGATCTGATATTCTATCCTTTTTTTAATAACCTGCCCTTTATTTCAGTAGAATATTTAACTGAACTCGTCTGTTTTATTCGGACCGTATCCATATTCTGCTTTAGAACATCTTTAGAAGGAAGGATCAGAGGTTGATGGTTCTCAGAGGACACGTTTCTGCTTGACTTTGGTTCATGAAGGGACCTTACAGAGAAGATCTGAGGACCATGTGAGTCAGCAGGGCTGGAGCAGAACCACCTGAAATCCCTCCCCTGAGCTCAGCACGCACCTTGTGACGGACTGATTCCAGTCACCACTGGAGTTTCCTCCTCAGACCACTGAAAGCTGCAGTTCCCTGAGCAGTTGGAGGGAATGCCGTTAATGTAGAGCTCCACCTGCAGAAGGCAGCATGTTATGAGCGTTGGTGAGGCTGGAAGGGCTCAGGCAGACAGAGCAATCAGGACGTACCTGCGGTTCTTCTTCCCAAACCCGGAAAAAGTCTCCAGTCAGGCCTCGGATCAACTGTCCTCCCTTTGTTTTCTCCTGAACCTCAAAGTTGACATTATTACCAACAACCGACGAGTCGTCGACCTGCGGGGAGAAAATTCATCAATCGCCTCTGCAGGAACTTTAAAGCATTTCCTGACTGAACCTTTAGGACCAAAACCCCGTGCAGACAGACCTTCATCAGTGGCTGGGCTCCAGGTCTGTTCAGCCAGGTGACCCTCCACTTGGGACGTCTGCAGCTCCCCACTTCCTGCACCTCCACCTGGCCCATCTCTGGGATTCCCTCCAGAGCGTACTTCAGGTCCTCCCTGCTGATGTTCACAGGCAGACCTGACAGACACAGAGAAGACGCTCGGTCAGCATCATCCAGGCTGGGAAGGATGAGGCGGCGACGCTAAATTCATTAAATCACCACGACTGTATTAGTTTTAGTTATAAATAATGATCCATTGATTATTCCTTGATGGACTTTTCCTTTAAACCAGAAGAAATGAGGCGCTTCATTCAGAGCCTGAAGCGATGGTGACAGAGAGGATTAACACGGTGTTCAAATGTTAAAACAAGATGTGCTAAATGATTAAAAAGTCTGGCTCCTGGTGTGGCTCAGATCCAGCTCCTGTCAACACGTTGTCACCTTTAAGAATCTCAGACTCGCTCCTCCTGTTCTGCTCTTTGTCTTCTGACAGGAGGAGGATTGAGCAGGAATCTGGATGATTTGTTTTGGAAACCTTTCAAAGAGCTCACAGATGTCTGCCCGTCACCTCCACAGCCCCAGCACCGCCCTGGAATCACAAACAGACCCTCACTGGCGCCAATTTACCTTCAGCTCGGCCTCCGTAAATCTCCACGTCAAATGTGCCGCTAAGAGGGGGCGTGGCGCTCTGGGGGCGGGTGACGGAGATGGCGGTGCCTCCGGTAACGAACTCTGCGGCGTCCTCGCTGCGGTTAGACATCTTCAGAACAAAAAGCATAAAAGGTTTATTCCAAAAAATGAAGAAACAATCCACTGGACTTTGTTTCCAAGTTGGAAGACGTTTCGCTTCCCATCCACACTGCGAAAATTATCTCGAAATAAGTCAACATTTCTTAAATTAAGTGTATTTACCTTTAATTTGAGTAGATAAATAAGATAATTAGCCTATGGAATGAGTATTTCTAATCTTAAAACAACATAAGTAGATAATATGCGCTTTATATCAGACTATGCAATTATTTTTCCTTATTTTAAATGTAAACAGTCTTGGTCCAGTGGCAAAGTTTCACACTTACCTCCTCAATTCAAGAAAAAATGACTTATTGAGATTTAAACTTTTTCCAGTTCAATTCAAAATGTCAGAAATAGCGTTTAGTTCCAGGTTTCATCCAGCAGCCCAACAAAGCCTGGTTTTAGTTTAGAAAACATGTACTGTAAATAGAAACGGATGAACGGGTCCCCCCCTCTGCAATGGGGGTCGTTTGGTTCATGATCTGGCCTGTTTGCTCCCCCTTAATTAGATATTTGTTTCACTTGCCGTTTTCCCTCCCTGCCTCAATTATAATTTATTCCTCTCACCTGTTTCTTCTGGGTTATATTCTGTTCAGCCTGAGCATTCGGGGCCAGATCATTATTTCCTGTCTGTCTGTTCAGTTTTTGCCATGGTTCTTGTCCTGGATCCTGGCGGCCAGGGGAAAGAGGGTTTTTGTGTGTGTCTCGTCTCCTGATCGTCCACTGTTCCTCCCCCGCGGAGTCCGCGGTTTTGGCTCTATATGTGGGGAGGTTCAGTTTTTATCTCAGTAAGCCTGGCTCCAAGGTGGAGACCAGTTTAAAGGTCCTGCATCAAGTTCTGGTTCCACGTCCTGTCCCTGCTACCCTCTGCCACTGAGCCTCCCTGTCTGCACCTGATCCTGTCTGCTCCTGTGCGTGACCACCTGGTCATGCTTCTGGTCGCAGTCAGACTCTGAACCCGCCTAAGAGCTCTATGATGTCTGGAAGTCTGGATCCTGCCACCTGTCTGTTCCTGCCTGATCTGGATCCTGTTCTGTCTGTTCTGGATCCCTGACCAGGATCGGCTTCCAGCAAGACCTCTGGAACTGCAGCACTGGGGACATTCTTGGACTGGACTATTAAACCAGGTAAGTGACCAACTCAGATAATCATCTTCTGTCAGATGATCGTGGTCACTTACCTGTGTTTCTCCCACAGAGTGTCTGAGATTGGGCTGTACCCCGCTCCCCTCCTGCAGTATCCGCGAGCCACAGCTCCACTTTAGTTTTCGTCTTGATATTTAATAAATGTTTAGAACTTTCCTACTGACTGTCTCTCCTTGAATACTGGCTCCCTCTGTCCTCGGTTCATGACAGTTTGGCTTCTTTGTTAGCCTGCAATGCCCCGAAAACAAACAAAAGAAATCCTCATTCCGTTGGCAAATCCTCTTGACATGAGAACGCACACAGAGATGGTGAAACGGCTAAACTCCAATGGATTGTTTTTAACATTTTTTGGAATGATTTTGACCTGCTTGCTGAGAATCTTCACCAGCATTTAGAGATAATAGTCCGGACTCACGGGGGGAGAAGGAATGAAAATCTTCTAAAAGGTTAGGAAGAAAGAAGACTCCGGGAAAGAGGACGGGCAGCGGATGGCGTGACGCGGGTGGAGAGAGAGGTAGGTGGTCAGACCTCATATGTTACCTGCATGAAGCCGATCTCCATTAGCGGGAAACCAAACGCACAATCCAGCGGCGTGGCGGTGATTTCGTATGTGATCTGTGAAGGTGCAGTTTGCAGTTTGGTGACTGAGAACGCTTCGATGGACCTCCCAGAGCTCTCGAACGGGGGAGGTCTTCTCCTGAGGGGAACGGCTGAGAAACCAGAAAACAAAAGAAGTTGGTTTGCGACTCAACACAGTGTTTCTCACAGAGTTCACCAATGGAAGCCCGATTTAACCAACGACAGATTGACAGATAAGAAACCCAGGATCATGTCTAAACAGCACCGTTTACATCCATGGTGGTTGGAGTCTTCCCGATGTGAACCACATCCACGTAGTAATCAGCACCAGGTTGGTCGCCGTAGAGATAAAGCTCCTGCAGGCTGAACCTGCTGCCCAGGAACGCTGTCTGCAGAGCGCTCAGAAGGTCCAGGCACCCATAGCTCCATCTGCAAAGAAACGCTCAGCCTCAAACTCTGCAGAACATCCAATCACAGCTTTTAACTCGCGCTCTACCTACCTGTCCTTGCTTTTGAGCAAAGCGGGAATTCTGGTGTTTTCTGACTGAGTCTGACCGCTGCTGTCGCTGTAGGTGAACTTCAGCCCAAGTTCATCCCTCAGCGGCCCTTTGTAGGCGAAGCAGAGCTGAGGGAGGAGACAGACGTTAAAAGGTTGGAGGTGAGCGGACTTTAGGGCGTCTCTCAGGCCTTTACCGTGGGGTGCTGGTCCAGGGGCAGCGGTCCGTACTGCTCTCCTGACTCTTTGGTGAAGGACTCCCTGAAAAGATGGCCGGCGTTCTTCAGAGACCAGAACCCACAGAAGCCAGAGTTGCCCTCAGGAGTCCCGCTCTGAGCTCCTGTGAACTGCGGAGGTCAGGGGACAGTTAGCTAGACATCTCCGTCAGACAATCGTCCTCTTCCCTCTGCCATCACTGACCTCAGAGTTTTCAAAGTCATTGAAGTATTTCACGTTCAGGCCTTCGGTGGTCAGAACTTCAGAAGGACAGTCAGGTTTCATCAGGTCCTCCAGGGCCGCCTGCACCTGTTTGGAGACACAACCTCAGAACGTCTCAGAGGGAAAAACATGAAGACCAAATCTATACGCGACAGTTACAGACCTCAGACTCGGTGGCGTTGAAGGCGATAGGCGCCGTAGGAACCCCGGCCCAGCTCACAGTGAAGGTCGCCATGTTGCTCTGACCTTTGGTGACCTCAGAAACAGAGATGTTGGTGTCTGAGCTCAAAACCTCAAAGTCAAGAGCCTCAAAGTCACCTGGTAAAGGAGAAAAGACGGCTTCATTCAGTTTGGCTGATCTATACGACGTGTGGCCCCGTTTCTTCTCATCACAGGCTCTGTATCTTAACAGGGTTTCTTCAGCTGGGAGGGTTCTGTTGTGACCCATTGCCAGCAACGTGTGCAACCATTCACTGCCTAAACAACTGTGTCTACAGTCCCTTTATCCTCCGTTCAGAACTACTGCCATCCACTCATCAAAAATGTGTCCAATGCCTCAACTTGGAGATAAGCGCAACACGAGTTCCAGGCGTATGTCTAAAATGTTGAGCCGGATGGGAAACAGTATTGGGAAAAGCCGCTCTGCTTCTTTACCTTTTCCTGCCCCTGTTCTACAACAGCAGATAGAATCAAGTTGTTTTGCTGTGATGAGAAGGAAAAAAGGAGTTTTGAGAAGTTTCTAATCGAGAAAGTCCACCTCAAGACGTCATCTTTGCAGTCAGTTCAGCGAGATCAGGATCCATTCTGTTGTAGTCGTCGTAGCGTAGGTGCTAGGCTAACTAAGCTCCTCTGATTGGTCGAAGCGTCCAGCTGCAAATGTTCAGATTTTCCAACTCTAGCATCTGGACATGCTTGACACAGGTCAGGTGTTTGAAAGCTTGAGACTTCAACACTGCCTGGACCTGAACCCCCCTCTATAGCTCACTATGGAGAGGTTAGGGAAGGTTTGGGTTTGGTTGGACCAATAAAGGGTCGTGGATTTGGGCCAACAGGAACGTGTTCCTGGGAAACTGGACTGAATGGATGGGATGGTTAGGAACACCTAGAAGATGACTGGAAATGATCCAGTTGGTTATATTCAGTGGGCCTTCAGAGCTTTCGGTAGTGAGTGAGTCCGTACCTCTGTCAGAGTTGAAGGTGATGGTGTAGTGAGACCCCTGACCGTCCTCCTGTTTGCTGACCTCAACAGTGTCGGGTTTGATGGACCACAGGTTGTTCAAAGCTGCTTCCAGCTCCTCTGCTGAGGTGCTCACAGGAAGTGGTCCTACAGGAGATGGAAAAACACCAAAGCTGTACTCTGAGCTGCACTCGACCCCACCGACATGTGGAGGAACCTAGATGTTACCGGTTTGGGCGCTTCCGTAGCTCAGCTGGAAGAAGGTGCTTCCACATAGATGGGTGGCACAGCCGCTACTGATGCTGACCTTCTGCACCTCCCTGACTGATGGGGCCCCCGAGGGCCAGTTGTCAAAGGTGAGCACCTGAAAGAGGGCAGGGATGAGTCAAAGTGAAGCAATGATGAAGAACTGAGGCAAAAACCACGGTTGGAGAATTAAAGAAGTGATTCCTGTTAGATATAAAAACATTGAATGATGTGATGCTTTGGATTTTAGCATCTAACGATTTTATGCTACGTTCACAAAAAAGCTGCTGGTTCATTTCTGATGCTTGTCCACATTAAGGTCAGCCGTCCAGTAAAGTGAGTCCAGATGCTTCTGCTGCTCCTGTGTTCGATGCCAGAGAGCAGCTTTGCTATTAGCTGTGATCAGCGGGTAGAAAGTAGTTAGAATCTATGTTGAAGTGAGAAAGTCCTCCTGAAAAC
>NW_015150765.1:853226-854973 GCF_000732505.1 Cyprinodon variegatus | reverse complement strand
AGTTTACAAGAAAAAAAAAATGCTATATTTAAAATGCAGCATATACTTTTTTTTCCAGATGGATGGAAATTAAATTGTTCCTCATGGTATATCGATTTTGGCATCGGAATCGGCTGTTCTTCGTTATTTTTTCATACATTAATGTTGTTGGGCCCTATGTAAAGCACTAAAATGCATCTTTCTATTTATAAATATAAATATTAGTGTATTATTGTTCTCTTTTGTTCTTAACAATAGGAAAGCATTAAATTAATAGATGTTTGAGCTCATTTTTGTAAAATACAAAAACCTAATGAGAGCGTTCAGGTGTAACTGTAGGTCCATCAGCACCCCCCCACCCCCCGAATGTCCCCACCAACTTTCATTACAAACTTACAGCAACTATTTTCATTCATTTCAGACATAAATATTCACATACTTGGAATATATTAAACTGCATTTCCAATATTCACCACTGTTTGGCGCCATTTTGCTTTTTTCTCTGATCACGGAGCAGCCAGCTAGCTTGGACTCGCAATGAATCATGGGATACCCAAAGCTACAGAGGATACGGCAGACCCAGGCTTCAAAACGGGCAAAAAGAAGGACGCATTAGTCAGCCGCATGAGGAGTCTTCCAATCCTCACAGGCCTCAGCGCCGCGCTATGATGTCATCGGCTGACGAATCTGGCCTTTAGAGGAGGCAGCCCAAGAATTAATCACTGCTGTACATTCTGACCTTTTCCTTTGGGTTCAGCTTGCTATTATCCTTTAGCTGTTGATTTGGATATAATGCTTTACAAAAGTTCATTTTATTATTTAAAACCTTAAAAAAAAGTTAAATCTAAAAGGGTTTAAGGTTCCTTAAAGTCCCTAGAAAGGGAAACACAATTAGAACGGAGTACTTGTGGATAAAACATTAACCTGCTTTTCATCAAGCGCTTCGTATTTAGCGACAATGTTCTGGACTTCGTTGACAGCATCATCTGACTGGTCTTCTGTGAAGGAACTTTCTTCGTGGAACAAGCCGATGTTGAGATTAGCAAGGCCGCCGTATTCGTGCTGCAGAAGCTCCAGGTAGTATCTAGAGAAAGTAGAGCTGTTTATAATCATGACATAAGGAGCTGTAGTTTAATGTGTCAGGAAACTTTCTTACGGTTTTCCTTTCTCCAGAAAAATCACTTCAGATCTTTGGGACTCCAGCTGGAAGTAGTCTCTGACATATCTTGGCTGAAAAGCAACTTTCACCTGGAATTAAAAAGTCCAAACGTCAAAGCAGGTCAAAATATGCAAAAGCCGCTAAACGGTGAGACAATCAGTAGGTCTCACCTTGTCTTCCGGCCGACTGGAGTTGCTGAGGTACAGATCACAGCGGTCATCACAGTGCAGGTATATGTTGAAGTTTCCGCTGACCGCAGGCACAAAGAAGCCTCTGGTTCGAGTGGCAAACAGGTCGTATTCATTAGGAAAGCTGTAAGGCAGCGAGTCGATCCACTGTGACCAGTAACCCGTTGTGTTCTCGTTGTAGCTCCAGATTTCATCCAAGGAACTTGGCCGTTTGTTGCTCCACACTTCCATCTTCAGTCCTCGCCCACCTGCAAGAACGGCGGACAAAGCTAAATGTAAGTCTCTCTCATGGTAGAGCCAAGGAGAAACTTTGCTCTACCTTTCATATACCTCATCCAAAATACTCAGGTTATCCTGAGCTATCTCTATAGTTCTGCTGCTATAGGCTTAGACTGCTGGAGGACATAGGGACCCCTTTTTC
>NW_015150765.1:850168-852187 GCF_000732505.1 Cyprinodon variegatus | reverse complement strand
GGAGTTTTTCCTCTTAACTGTCGCTACAAGCATGCTTAGTGTGAGGGATTGCTGAAGAGTCAATGAGTCGATGCAATTTGCTATAGAAATAAACTGAAGTTTTCATACAGATTTTATGGGCCGGCCTTTAGCGGTCATTAAAGGGGAATGCCGTATTTTTTTTACATTGGTCCCTTGATTTTAGGTTATTCCATCATGTTCTACTCACCCATATGAGTTTTGTGTCATTTGGAGCCGTTCTGAAGATATTCCAGATTTTATACCCTTAATTTGTCACAAATATTAGTTTTAGGTGTATTTAAAGAATAAAGTAGATCTTAAAGTCTACAGGAAAATGTCCTTCCAGAGTTTTTGGAGCGGCAGAGCTCTGCGCCTCTAGGCTGCTCTGCAGTGGGTTTCCCCTCTCGCCGTTGCCATGGTGTCATTCAGTCACTCACTGATTTGTTTACGGTGGTTGAAAGTGAGACAGGGAGTGTTTAGTTTGCATTCAAGCTGTAGTGTTTTCAACCAGGCAGGTATTGCAATATAGCTGAGTAAATAAAATAAACATTCAACACAACGAAGAGGAATCAGATTTGCTCTTTTTATCTCAGCGTTCAGATGAAACTGCTACATCTTAGCATAGCTATTAGCCTAGCATCTTCCATAAAACAGCTGATTACTGTTAAACCTTTGGAGGATTTCAGAGTGACTCTGGATGCTGTGTTCTGGATCCAGCTCCCTTCCTGGGTGACGGAGGGCATTAGGTTTGCCTCTAGTTGCTCTAGCTCTATTCCTAGTCTCCTAATTTCCTAAATATCTACTTGTTTAAAAACAATTTGAATATAATATGACTGATCTCATATAGCATTTGTTGGATAGGCAGCCATTGTGTCATTAACTCATCTGTTTTTCTTTAATTAGCAAAAAGTCAAATTCTTTATGTTATTGTGATTTTTTATAAATTTAATTTAGCTGATTTTTGCTTTCAGGTTTTTCTATCATTGATCGTATATTCATTAATCTTATATGAAAATAAGATTTTAGCACCGCAGACACACAGACTGAATAGTAAAGCTGATAATAGATTGAAGTAGAAGAAACAGGACATTAATGAGACGTAGTGTTGACAGTCAGACACCATGATGGTACCTTATTCATGCTTCTCTGTCCTGGAGGCTGTAACTGAGAAGTAAAAACTATCTTTGCGAACAGACAAAGAGGGAAGGTGACATGAACGTGGAAACAGCCTGATTGTGTTCTTGTGACAACCTGAACAAAGATTCATGCATCTGCAAGACGATTAGGGGATAACCGGGACCGAGCTGAATAAACCAGGCTAAATGTGCTGATGTACTGGAAGGGAAGTTGATCTTATATTAGCCTCAAGGATGGACACATATCTACGATTAGGGCCGGGCTAGAGATACTTTTAAAATACAAGAATAAAATCATAACAAAGACGACTGCAATGTACTCTGTTAAAAACGTGCATCATCTTCTAACTGGTAGACCAAACCCAGAATTCAGCAGCCTTCTTCTGGCCTCCCTCCACTGGCTGACTGTGCATTTTAGATTTTAATGTTTTTTTTCTGATTATTTGGATGACATTTTTTTCTTTTTTCTTCTTCTCCATTCCTACCTACCTTCGTGGCCCCGTGGGTCAAATCCACAGCAGCTCCTGCATGTGCTGAGGTCTTAAATGAAGCTCAGGGGGCGGGACCAACTTTAAATACATTCTGTTGTCCATAATGAGATTTTATTTGATCTTTTTGTTATACATAGTTTGTTGTTCTTTTAATGCACAGTTTAAAGCCTGCATCCTGACTTTGTTTTAGCTGTTGTTAAAGCTCTTTCTAAATAAAGTTGGTAATTTATGTTATGTTGTGGTCTGATTCAGTTAGTGCTGTGTGGTATGGTTTGTGTGATATGGTAGAATTAGTGTGGTGTGGCAAGGTTAGTGTTGTTATTACGGTTAGTGCAGTGTAGTAAATTTAGTGCGGTGTGGTATTTTTTGTGTGCGGTGTGTTACGGTTAGTG
>NW_015150765.1:848937-849247 GCF_000732505.1 Cyprinodon variegatus | reverse complement strand
ACGGTTAGTGGGGTGTGTTACGGTTAGTGCGGTGTGTTACGGTTAGTGCGGAGTTACGTTTAGTGCGGTGTGGTACGTTTAGTGCGGTGTGTTACGGTTAGTGGGGTGTGTTACGGTTAGTGCGGTGTGTTACGGTTAGTGCGGAGTTACGTTTAGTGCGGTGTGGTACGTTTAGTGCGGTGTGTTACGGTTAGTCGGGTGTGTTACGGTTAGTGCGGTGTGTTACGGTTAGTGAGGTGTGTTATGTTTAGTGTGGTGTGTTACGGTTAGTGAGGTGTGTTATGTTTAGTGTGGTGTGTTACGGTTAGTG
>NW_015150765.1:845834-846287 GCF_000732505.1 Cyprinodon variegatus | reverse complement strand
GGTGTGTTACGGTTAGTGAGGTGTGTTATGTTTAGTGTGGTGTGTTACGGTTAGTGAGGTGTGTTATGTTTAGTGTGGTGTGTTACGGTTAGTGCGGTGTGTTACGGTTAGTGCGGAGTTACGTTTAGTGTGGTGTGGTATGTTAAGTGTGGGTTTGTTACGGTTAGTGCAGAGTTATGTTTAGTGTGGGTTTGTTACGGTTAGTGCGGAGTTACATTTAGTGTGGTGTGGTATGTTTAGTGTGGTGTGGTATGGTTAGTGAGGTGTGATACGGTTAGTGCGGAGTTACGTTTAGTGTTGTGTGTTACGGTTCGTGCGGAGTTACGTTTAGTATGGTGTGTTACGGTTAGTGCGGAGTTACGTTTAGTGTGGTGTGGTATGTTTAGTGTGGTGTGGTATGGTTAGTGAGGTGTGATACGGTTAGTGCGGAGTTACGTTTAGTGTTGTGTGTTA
>NW_015150765.1:842662-844886 GCF_000732505.1 Cyprinodon variegatus | reverse complement strand
CATCCATCCATCCATCCATCCATCCATCCATCCATCCATCCATCCATCCATAAAGCTGCTGATTATTAGAAGTTATGATACATTTGTTTTTTATCTTAGATTGTTTCAGAAGTTAAACTTTGATTTCTTAATCCAAAATAGGTTTTAAGAGCAACTTTGCTGTTTTCACAGGTTTCATTTTTTTTAATTTTTCTCAAATCATATTCTAGTTTTTTATTTTTATTTGTTCCATTTTTTTATATTTTATATATTTGTTTTTAATTATTCTTTTTCAGATGCAGTTTAACAAAGCGCATTATTTTATTAAACTAATTTCTACGGATCAGATTCTCTTCCCTTCTGGAGGCGGGCCTTCCTCTGGAGAGAAGAGAAAAGATGCATTTCTATTGGTCTGCTGAAAATTAGACACAGAATTTTTATTGGGTTTAAACAAAGTCGTGATATAAAATATATATATAAACTAAAGGTTCTGGGTTTAAGGGGAAGATAATGAGATCTGTAAAACGCAATTTGAAAAGAATGACATTTGTAATACTTAATCTAAAAAAAGAAATTATAAGATAGAAGATCTGTAAAAATGAAAAAAAGAAGTGTGAAGTTTTTTTATTTCTATAAAGGGTAAAAAAAATCTGAGAAAACAGCAAAGTTAAAAAAAAATGTTTTGAGAGTGATCTTAATCAAAGAGTTGTTTTTTTTGGATTGCAAATTTTTTCAAATTTCCTTTTACAAAAATGTGTTCTTTTCAACAAAAATGGAACAAAATTCACTCCGTAGTGACTGAATATTACAGAAGTTGCTGCTGCTTTAACAGAACGTTTCCACAGAGAAAGATGTGAATTTAATTTCATAAAGTTTCTGCCTGTCTGTCATCAGCGCCGTGTTGTTAGCAGCAGTCTGCCTGCAGCAGCTTAGTGAAAGACAACCTGCTGAATCACTGTGGCCACGGTCTGCTGAGCCTCTAAGACCCAACAGATCATTTCCTTTCTTCTTTGACACTTTTCTTTTGTCTGATGTCTCAATGCATCATGTCGTGTTTTAAGGATTATCTCGGTTGCATGACTTCAAAACCTGTCGACGCTCATCTATTCATGCTGAACGGGTCTGAACATGTCGTGCTTTAGGAGAACCGGTTTTTATAACTCCGTTTCCAAGGTGACGATACCTCCTACGAGAACTCTGGCGGGTTCGTCGGTCTGGTCGAAGAAGCGTCCGTGGATCGTCAGCAGAGTTCCCCCCATGATGCTGCCTTTGGATGGAGAGACTCCGGTCACCTCTGAGCAGGAAGCAGAGCAGAGATTAACACAGTCTGCAGAGGAACAGAGTCTGGAACATGGGGCTGTGCTTTCTGGCGTACCTGCAAACGTTTGGAACATGGAGAGTTTGGACAGAGATGAGATCCAGTACAGGTTCTTCTCTGGTTGGCTCCTAAAAACATGACACACATTGAACTGTGAACAATACAGGTGTGTTTATAATAAAGGTGCCTCTGCCTCCTTCCATGATGCACAAATACGCCTCAAAATCAGTCAGCAAGTAATACTTTCCTGTTGAACACATTTGCTTTCTACCTTAAAAGGCATTTTTTAGATCAGGATGTTGCTTTTTGAAGCCATTTTATGTCAGAACATAAAAATCTGCTTCTAAATCCGTTCACTTTGCTGCCTTAGAAACAAGGTGTTAGGAAGAGGCCTGAGGAGGACATTTACTGGCTGATAAGGTCAGTCTGTAGGCAGAGGGAATTGCTGGTAATAATTGCTGAGGTTTCTTTTGTCCTTAAACGTATGGAGGCACTTTGCTTTGGGGGGGAGGGCTTCCATTTTTATGGCTGAGTCCATGTTTTGGTAAATGAGTAGCTTTCTTTTATGGCCGGATAAACCTGACTGGGAAAACTGGAGTCTGCAGGCATACTGGAACTCTGCCTGTCCATCATGGCAACAAGAAACAAGAAAGAAAAGACAGACCTTTTATTTTACCAATTGGCAGAAATTCTGACCTCCATCTTTGGCTCTGAGCTGATTGTTTTCCAGACATCTAACGTTGGAACCAGGTTACCATTAGGCAAAACTAGGCAGCTCCCTGGGGCCCCAAGTTTTTTATGGCACTTTTGGTTCATGTTTTTGAAAGTAGATTGACAGGAATAGGTCGGAATTCGAACATGGGTTGGCCTCGTCAAGGACTGGGCTGTGCGCGCTAACCACTGCGCCACCTGCACGCCCCATAAAAC
>NW_015150765.1:837736-841836 GCF_000732505.1 Cyprinodon variegatus | reverse complement strand
AAGTTTCCTAAATGTGCCCCTGGTTGGGACGCATACCGGGGGAAGTAGGACTGGTTTGGAACGCTCCATGTATGGAGACCTTAGTCCTGGATGTGGGCGACCCGGGTTCGGGTGAGCTGAAGGGGGCGAGGTTTTAGCTGGGTCTCAGCTGCCTGTGGTTTCATACCTGAGCGGTTAACACTGTATCTGTTGCTCTGAGCAGAACCTCACCTTCCATAATAACCGTCCAGGATGTAGCTCATGTTGTGATGACCTGTGGGAAACGAAACACGACGTTGAGTTGCTGTTCCTTCACTTCCAGAGGTCAGGTTGTATCATTAGTGCAGCATCTTACCAACATAAGTCCCCGTCATCATGCAGCTCATGTAGCCCCAGTCGGAGGATTCAGAGTCCAGCTGCAGGTTGTACCTTCACACACAGACATGGCTAAACTGTTTATCTCACAGGTCGACCAAAAAATCACTGAACATCGACAGCCAGACCACTTACAGTTCATCTGAGTTAGGCTTCAGCAGCTCGCAGGGCATCCCTCCCATGTAAGACCTGCAGGTAACAACATTCAGGTGACAAACTGAAGCAAGCTTCTGGAGATGGAGTATTGTTTTAAAACCTGATCTAATCAGAACTTTATCCCTAAACCGTCTGCTCTACAACCGATGGGGTCACTAGCTTCTGACTTCTTGTTCTCAAAAATTATTTCCTGTAGCATAAATGAATAATTTTTGCCTATTAATAACTAAAATGATGTTTATTCCATGTGTCATTTCAAAAAAGGAAAATTAAAATCAATCCTCAGGAAGCTTTTTCAAATCAAAATGTCAGAAATAGCGTTTAGTTCCAGGTTTTATCCAGCAGCCCAACAAAGCCTGGTTTTAGTTTAGAAAACATGCAAACTGGAACAGACCAAATCTAATTTAAATCCTGGGACTGGACCGGAGTGGGCATTGGAACCGAGCCATCAGGTCCCGGTCCGGATCCAGCCGGGGACGGAGCGACCGAAGGACGGTAAGGCAAAAATATACAAAGGCTTGAAATGGAATAAAAATGAGTGTTTCTCATGTGACATTCATTTGCAGTCAGTGGGTCACATGACCTGGAAGCTATTGAAGAAATATCAATTATTGTTGTAAAAAAAAGTTTAAAAAAAGGCTTAAAATGGAATAAAAATAAATTAGCATCATCAGGCTAATGTAGTTAAAACTATTTCACAAAGAATTTGAATCAGTAGGTCACATGACCTTGAAGCTACTGATAAAAAGCCCCAAATTTGTCTTTAAAAATATCTTACAAATTAAAAATATCTTAATATTGCCTTGACTACGTTATCTATTGGCATTATTTTATATTGGTTTCATCTCAGCTGGTCATAAAATAGGGAATTTATTGATTTTTGTTTCTCAATAGCGCATGGGTCAAAGATTTGTTGACGGTCCCTAACTGGACCACGGCGTGTGGGAGGAGGTTTGCTAGATCCCGCAGACTCTGCGGAGCTTCAATATCCTGCTTCACCGCAGAGCTGACGGCTCGGTTCTGCTGCACTGTAGGCGACCAAAGTCCTGGAAGGTTCTGAAATTCCCCCTGGACAGAGTAGGACATGTCCAGGAAACGTCTAGTCACCCTACCAGTCAGAGGTCCATCTCTCCGTCTGAGGATGCTAAATAAATCTGAACGTTCTCTTGCAAGATTCTCAGCTTCCTCCTCCGTTCCACGTTACGCAAGATTTACAGGAGACCTGCTGAAACCAGACAACCTCCCCCTGAGATTCACATTAGCTGCCAGTTCACTTCCTTCTGTGTTTCTAACCATATTTAACGTTATACGTGTGACTCTGAAGCTTTGTTCAATGTTGACTATGCATCCAGTGACTTTAAAAACTGGCCAGAAAAGCTGATCATTAAAAATGTTTTTTTTTTTTTTTTTTTTATCAAATCACCCTAAAAGTACGATTTTATGTAATCTTTGATAAAAGTTCATTAAATACATACGATGCAGGGATATGAGGTTGTAAAAAAAAGTCATCCTCCTAGTGGTCACATGAGAATAGAACCAGTCCCACTGGATTTTATTTAGGGGAAACTGAGTAAAGATGGCTGAATTTATATACCCGCCACTAGTTTTAAATTATTACGTTTCTAAAAGAAGGAGAATATATTTTTAAACCAAGAGTTTTGGAATGATAATGTACGGAAGAGGATTAGGGCCAGTGAAAAAAAAATAAAAACGTTAACTGATTTATAAAATTTTATTTCAGTTTAGTATGGGAAAAAAGTCAGAATTCGGACTTTTTCTCAGAATTCGGACTTTTTTCTCAGAATTCGGACTTTTTCTCAGAATTCGGACTTTTTTCTCAGATTTCTGACTTTTTCTCGGAATTCTGACTTTTTTTCTCAGATTTCTGACTTTTTCTCAGAATTCTGACTTTTTTCCATTACTAAACTGAAATAAAATTTAAAAATCAGTTTCATTTTTTTTTTTCCACTGGCCCTAATAATGCCTCAGAAAAACGTAAACTAGATAAACTTGATGTGTTTGCAAAGTTTCCACACCTCAGAAACCTGACGTCGTGGCCGTTGGAGCTCAGGTCTGTGTTGCTTCCGTAGACGTCGGAGTAGATCCGCCCCCGAATCGTGACCAGAGTTCCTGCAGGAGAGGTTGCACTGGATCATTCAAAGTGTAAACACTGTTAGATCCCAGCAAGGTGTGCAGGTTCTACCTGGAAGGCCGGTGACTGGACTCAGGGAGTAAATGGTTGGAGTTCGCCACCATTGGGTCTGAGGATGGATGTAGAGAAATGAGAACCAGCAGCAGAAAGTCAGAACGGCAGAAGCAGACAGGGAACTATCTGGTCAAACCTACGTAGAAGCTGCAATGGTAACTTTTGTAATTGCCGTTGCAGATGTTGGCGTCAGCAATGGGAACCCCATCCACGCTGACATGGACCACATACTGATCCTGTGGCATCGCTCTGTTAGGGAACAACAGTGGTTACATGTCAGAGGACCCACAGAGCGTCCGGGGGGCCAGGTGTGTTCGTCTACCTGGTGTAACACAGGATCTGGTTGGCGTGCGTGGAGTCCCTTTCCACATCGCAGGGGACCGACAGCGTGTCCGATACCAGAGTCACCTGATTGCCAAACTGGTCATCTTTAGGATTTAACTGGAACTGACGTTCCTGAGCAAAGCCTGGGAAAGAAAGCATTAAAGAGCAGGAATGAGGAACACGTCGCTACGGCGTCCAGAAACATCAGACTGCCCTGCTTTCCAGATGGTTTGGTCTAATGTGTAGATAGAGCTGGACTTTTTTTCTAAATGTTACTGTTAAATATTTCCCTTTAGTTGAGATTTAGGTCATAGAACAGATCATGACCATGAGCTCATGGTGATCTGTTTTTATACATCTACAGTCATCTGTTTTGCTAATACGAGTTCTTGTAGCTTCTTTAGTGAACAGAAAGCGGCGCTGGTGGTGGAAAGAAACACCTCCATCCTCTGAGTGCAAACAGCAACACTTCACTATAGGTACGCATTAACAGGAAACACCTGTTGATAGTAGATAAGACCCTTTTTGGCACATGGATAGTTTTTATTCACTAAGGAGGAAGTCTATGGAGGACCAACTCTGCCATATTTAAAAATAAATACAGAAATAAATAAATGGAGACGCACCCCTTCATCATTTGCATAATGAGGCAGAAATGCAGACAGAAATAAATAGAGTTGAAGAAATAAAGAGGGTAAAAAATACAAAGAAAGAATAATACAGACAAAAATATTATCGCATGCACATAAATAAATACTTAAAAAGATAAGTAATAAATAAATAAAGTTGAAGAATATAATGGGCAATAAATAAATGAGGTAATTATAACAAATAATTTCTATCTACATTTGTTTGTTTATTGTATTTTTGGGGACAATTAATTGTATGCTTATTTATTTATTGAGCATTTATTTATTTCTGTATTTATTTTTAAATATGGCAGAGTTGGTCCTCCATAATTGTCACACAAAGTGAGTTAAAAAGACTTAAACATTCCAAAGAGCAGAACTGAAGTGTGTTTTAACAATCTGTAAGAACATCAGAGCCATTTCTTTAATTT
>NW_015150765.1:833162-837191 GCF_000732505.1 Cyprinodon variegatus | reverse complement strand
CCTCAACCCGCCTGAAAGCCAACGCTGATTGGACGTTCGTTTGGTGAACGGCTCCAAATTTTCTTTAACGGAGAGTCTCCAGACTGATCTGCGAGTGAAACCTTGAAAGATCGCGAGATCAGGATGGTCTCACCAGGCTAAACCTTAAGTGAATTAGGGATGTAAAAACTATTACAATACTTATAATGAAAAATGGGTTAAGTTAATAATTGGATTAATTATAATTAATCAATCCATCTTCTCCCGCCTATTCTGTCAGGGTTGTGGTGGTGCCGGTGTTCTCTCGGGTGAGCATACCCCCGTCAGACCAGCATACCCACAGTCATTACGCATCCGCAAAATGTCGGATTAGCGTTTATCCCTTTAGTTTTGTACGAAAAATAGACTTTAAATGACCTCAACGGGCATCTATCTGTTTATAGAAGGAGCGGCCCTCTCTCTGCATAGTGTGGCTCTGATGGACGATTTTATTGTTTTATTTGGCAAAATGTTCATTTAATTTGTGTTTATCTAACTGTCTTCATTATTATCCACCCACTAAATGGAAAAAGTCAGAATGTATTATTATCTAGACTATTAATAACAGGAGGTGAAATGCAGCTCCAGACGAGCCGAGCGGGCAGTGATGTCATCATTAAGCTTCTGCTCCAATTGACCCAGATTTATTCTGTGAATTGAAAAATGGCCGCCGTGTTTTCTGACACTGATTTGCTAAACGATGACCTATAGCCCTTTAGAACCAGCTCCACCTGTTAGCCATTAGCCATTAGCGCCACAGCTCATTCAAAGCCGCCTGTCTGCTGAAAAGCTGCTTTAATAAAGTTTCCTCCTGCTTTTTTCAGGGTTCCTAACCTGTTTATAATAAAAGGAAAATCACCGCTCAGCTGCAGTAAACTTTATGAACAGGTAATCATTTCTGATTAGTTTTATTATTATTTCATTTTTCTTGGTTTGAAAAAAATGTTTTATTCACCTTGTGGACTTTTATTGAAGATGTTCCAACTTTTCTAAGCTAGTTTTTAAAGCTACTTTAATTTAATAAATTACATTAAACTAAACTTTGGTTCTTAAACATAAAATCCATTCTGAGCATTTGTCTCTTTTTCATATTGCAGCTAATTAGTTGAGTTTCCCTCGATTAATTAAGAGTTTTTACTTGTTTAATTTGAGGCTTAATGATTTATGTTAATAAATTATTTTATATTGAATTAATGAGAGTTTTTGTGAATTTATTTGCTTTTTGGCAAAGTTTCACTAAAATTCACCCTTTCATTTCTTGCCCTCACACACAGTTTACAGCACGAAATATGAAAGACCAAAAGTTATCTAATTAAATATTAAACAAAATAAATGCAAATGCCTAAAAGAGTCAAAAACAGGTAATTTAGTTAATAAATGAAAATCCTCTGCAGTAATTAGGCCAAAACTAACAGGAACATTTTTATTTTAGAAGAAAATAAAAATGTTTTTCTCTTCTTTTTAGAACTTAAATGGTTTTAGCTTCGCTTTTTTCAAAACTAAAAAAAGAACAACTCATATTAAGAACTTTCGCAATTATAAGATCGATCAACAAATTAATCCAGACAGTAAAAGCTGATTGTTCTAGAAGCAACATCTTATTATTTAAGCAAACATTGCGGTTAAAACATTTCTATAATTCTCTGATTTTACTTTATTTTACCAGCATAATAATAATATTATGATAATAATATCATTTTATAATTTAACTTTATTGATCCCAAACTGGACTAATTCATTCCCTGCATGTAACCCCTCCCCTTGGGGAGCAGCGGGCTGCCATTGTGCGGCGCCTGGGGAGCAGTGGGGGGTTAAGGGTCTTGCTCAGGGACCCACAGTGGCAGACTGTGGGAGTTGAACTCAGAACCTCTGAGACCCGAACGCAGTGCAGTAAAACCACTCGGCCACCAGCCTCCATACAAGAATAACAATAAACTAGGAAATAATATTTAAATACAGTATGTTAAAATCTATAGAGAATAATATTTTAGTTGTTTCTTTTTTAAAAGGAAGAAACACAAATTATTTCCATCGTCAAAGATATTAATTGGATAAATAATAATTAATTTGTTGATATTTAGGCCCAAAGTCAGTCCAGAGGCCACAGATGGCCCCTGATTTAAACTACAGCATCCATCAATATAATCTTAATTTTACTTTTTATTAATTAAAATCAAAATCTAATTTTATTTTACTTGCATTTTACTCTTACAGTACATGGCCCCAGCAGAGCTCTCTGTCTGCTGATCAAACGCTTCTGTCCATCCTTAGGTCCCAGTATTAACGTTCCTCTGTGGTTATCGCACCTAACCTGTGGAACAATCCGCCCCTCGGTCTGCATGTTCACACTGATCTGCACCTTTTTAAGTCCAGATTAAAGACTCATTTTTTTAATCTGACTTTTAATACTTAGGACACATTGTTTTATGCTTATCATTTTTGGGTTTTTTTGCAATGTTTTAATGTTTCTGTGAAGCACTTTGGTCTTCCTGTTGTTGTAAAGTGCTGTATAAATAAACTTTGATTTACTTTAATATGTCTGTTTTCTATAAAGGCAACTTCTACATCATCATAACCTACCGTCTCCCATGATGGTGAGCCTCGTTGCTCCCGCCGTGCTTCCCACATGAGGAGAGACCCACCCGACCCTCTGAGCACCTGAGACAGAGAAAAACTGTTAACAAGGCAGGTTACATCATCTGAGGTGTTACAGGTGGGCATGTTTGGAGACTGTGGCTCAGAGTTTCCAGGTTCTTTAACAGGCAGAACATCATAAGGGAAGAAGTTGAGATGAAGACCATGAAGTCTGTTCCTTACAGCAGCAGCAGCAGCAGAGGGTGAGGAGGAGAGCCGTCAGCCTCCACTGGGACTCCATCCTGGACGTTTCTCAGATTTCCCTGCTTCTCCACCTGGACGTCCTGCACTGAAATAACAGGAGCAATTCAGCCTAAATTAATTAAAAGAACAGATTCCTGCTCCTTTAAATCTGCTGAATATCATCTTTAAAAGTAGAAAAAACAAACCTGTAACTGAATAATGAGAAATTATCTAGAAAAGTATCAGGGAAAATTTTCCATCGTTTGAATCTCACCTGCTGATGAAAGGATGAGACAGAAATAACCGCAGCTTTGCATCCATGCAGGTGTCCTGACTCTATATAGGGGGCGAAGGCTCCGCCCCTCACCTGGAAGTGGGAGGAGCCTGAGCTGGTCCCAGTTAGGTAGGCATGTCAGCAGATCTGTTTTTAACTCTGAAACCAAACCTGAAGTAGGTCAGTGACCCAATTATTTTAAATGTAATTTATTCTTTGGATTCATTCATAAAAACAAAGAATTACAAATTTTAAGAAGGATAAATAAAATAAGCTTTAAGTGATGAGGGGAGAAAATGTTGCATTTAATAGGAGCCAGATATGTAACCAGATGTACTCAGAGCCACACCTGCAGACGGCTGAACACTTCCTGTCCCTCAGGGAGGATTTTATTTTTAAAATATATAGAATAACAGAACCTGAGTCTTTAGATCATCTTTCTGTCTTTCTGACACATTAGATGGAAAGATGTTTGCTGCTGAAGATGATGATGAAGATGTGCATTAGCTGATAAATATTCTGGAGGTTCCCAGTAGCTGCTTCCTGCTACCACCACCAGGTGGAAACCCCCCCCCCCCGAATTATAAGATCTACAGAAAAACAGGTAATGTTTTAACATTTGAATTCTAATCGACTCAAAAAATGTATTAAATGTTCCCTTTTAGCAAAAAAGAAGCTTGACGACAACCTTAAAATTATAAATATTTGAAACAACAAATTACCAAATAAAAATGGAAAATTTAACATCATGATAAAACTACAATAAGAGTTTGTTTTGCTTATTCTGGTCCTTTTTTCCTTAAAATTATGACTCAGATTAACACAGGGAAAACTAAGGACATGTCCAGACAAGTGGCAGTGGGCCAATAGAGGGCGCTAGGGTGCCGCCCCACATCTCGATCAATACGTAAAAAAAACAA
>NW_015150765.1:828957-830029 GCF_000732505.1 Cyprinodon variegatus | reverse complement strand
CAAAGGGAGTTTTTCCTCTCCACTGTCGCTACAAGCATGCTTAGTGTGAGGGATTGCTGAAGAGTCAATGAGTCGATGCAATCAGCTGACATGTGTTGTGAATTGGCGCTATAGAAATAAATTGAATTGATGAATATCTGGGACTTTATCAAAGCAGCAGTCAACATTTTCCCCACAGGTCCTCCTTTAATTCAACACTCCATCTGTAGCAGGTGCAGCTAACCATCATCAGCGTGAGTGAATGTGAAGTATTTTGGAGTCTTTAGTGCTACAGTACAACATGTACTGACTGTTTATCACAAATAGCAGATTAAAATGTTTTAGCTGTTTCAGATAAGGCTTTAATAGCAGCGTTCCTCCTCTAAATAACACTGGCAGGAACACAAAGACCAACAGGACTGTATTGTATGAAGAAAATTCACACATCCCACACAACAAAATGAAAGCCTCGCAGCACAAATAACCCCCTGTCAGTGTTTTTCTGAAGCCTGGACAATCAGCAGCGGATGCCTTTCAGTAGAGCGAAAGATTCTCAAAAAGACGAACAAAGGGAGACATGCTGTCCAGCAGGTTCAGTGAGGAGAGACGTGAGAACATCTCGCTCATCTTCCTCTGATGGACATGACTGTGCACAAAACAGCAGCAGGGGCGGATTTAGGAAATGTGGGGCCCTAGGCAAAGTCAGGCAGGGGGCCCTCTGAACCTAGAAGGCAACACATAGAACAGAGCCATTCTACAGATAGAGAAATGTTAATAGAATAGACATCATTTTGGACAGTCATTGTGACTGAGAGTGAGACAAAATGCCCAATTGGTACATAGGTTAAAAAAAGGTTGGAAAACACGAGCCTAGATCATCATTTACAGATGTTTCACCACAACAACACATTTACATTCAGTCTATACCAGCGGTAACCAATTAAAACTCTGAATACAGAAAATCATCAACCAGTAAAGGAAACATTTTTAGTTATAATCTGTTACTTTAAACAGAATTTAACACTGAAATAAAAAGAGATTTTTATGCATCCATGTTATAGATTGAATTTTTAAATGAAAAAAAAAAGAAAAA
>NW_015150765.1:824232-826810 GCF_000732505.1 Cyprinodon variegatus | reverse complement strand
ATGACTGAGATTATTCGCCAGCAGAAAAGCAAAGTCAGCTTCGCTGTCGATGCAAAAAGAATCCAAGGAAAAAAATAAACCAACCAACAAACCTTTTCTGAGCTGTTTTTTTTTTCTGTTAATCTTTCTGTTCATGTTATCAGTAAAACATCTAAAGGTGATCGTCTCTCCTTCCAACTGGCTGATCATTGGAGTTGGATCTCCAGATTTTATCGGAGGTACGGCTGAATGTAGATGCTAGTCTGTAAGATTTTTTAATCATATTCTTTTCATGTTGGACTATTTAATATCCTGAAACAGCTGCTTCATGTCTGATTATTACATTCATCTCTATTTCCCATTTCCCCTTCATGTCTGTATGGCTTCCTTTATAAATATGGATGTAGAAGTTATAGATTTCCTTTTATTACAGAGAGAGAGCGGTTCTCCATATTACAGGATCTATGCTTTTTTTAATCAAACTTCATGTTTAGATATGAAAAAGTCAAACATATTAAAGCTTAAACCTAGAGGAGTTTTAACGGCTTTGGTGGCTCCTAAGTTGGCGGAAGGCAGCGACCTCTGGTTCATCCGTTCTGCAGCCAGAATCGTCATTTATCACCAGCTGATAGATAGAATCTAACACTTTTCCAGCTCTACAACATAGAGCTAGATGCCCAGACTCTACTGAGCGAAGAGGAAGCCTGATGTGCAGAGGAGGAGTCATTTCTGTGGCTTCAGAGGCTCCTAGGATGGACAGATGTTTGCTGGAAGGATCGAATCTGAAAACATCTGCTGCCGTCAACACTTCAGCCATTTCTCCATTGTTTCTCCACTTGTGCGTTCTCGTGTCCTCGTGAAACATCATCATCCTCAGCCCTATTACTGTTCCAGTTCCTAAGAACAGCAGGCCGAGAACGGACAAAGTCCCCGGATGTTGTTACCCAGCATGCATCAGAGCAGACTTGTCCGTTCTGCAGACTGACAGCTGTCCCAGCATGCACTGCAGCAGCAGCAGCTTCCAGGTTAGTGCTCACAGAGCTCAGAGGATTAAGTTTAATTCTCTTTTCTGTTGCTGTTGTTCAATAAAAGTACGTTTTAATATAATTTGAGGAGAGAATATTATACTTTCAGTTTCACTATATGGACCATTTACTGATATAATGCGTAATAAAAAAAAAAAATTCTAAAGTTGAGAGGACCACGCCACGGCAACCAGGACCGAGGCTAACAGTGGCCAGGGCTAACGTTAGCCCGTCTGCAGTAGCCAGGGCTAACGTTAGCCCGTCTGCAGCAGCCCTCTCTCTGCATAGCTGTGTGTGAAGGACCGCTGGCTCTGATGGAGGTTTTGTTTTTTGTTGTCTTATTTGGCAAAATGTTCATTTGATTTGTGTTTATCTGACTGTGTTCATTATTATTCCCCCACTAAATGAAAAAACTTAGAATTTATTATTATCTAGAAACTATTAATAATAGGAGGTGAAATGCAGCTCCAGACGAGCTGAGCGTTTGGTGATGTCATCAGTACGCTTCTGTTCTAATTGACCCAGATTTATTCTGCGTGCTCCTGTTCTCCCAGAGTCCAGACTTTCCTGGGTCCTTTTAAGAACAGACTTGGCGAGGACACGAGTCCGTACTCGCATTCTTGTTAATTGAGACATGGCCTAGGTACTGCAGCTGGACTGGCTGAAGTCTACAACTGCTGCCGTGGGGGACAAAGACAATCCAACAGCAACGGACACCTTTAGATACGTCTGGAAACATCTGTAAAGCCTTTAGAAACTGAGATGTTGGGAACTGGAAGAAAGAATTGGAAGAACATCTGGTCTTCAGAGCTGATCTGAAACACGAGATCAAAAGTTTGTGTTTTTCAAAGGTGAACAAATTAAGCTGAAGCTATTCTATAAACTAAAGTCTAGTTTATGTGACAGGAAAGGGAGTGACGAGTGAGAAGACAAGCGCTGCATTCCTAACCAACACTCTGTGAGCCAAATGAGACAGACAAACAATGCATTTCTCTCATAACTTCTATGTCTTTATTTCTGGAACACGTCTGTCATCAGCTTGTCTGACAGAAAAGTCGGATCGGCGCGAGTCCAGACAGGCGGCAGGCAGAAGGCTTTATTGGTTTTCTGCCAAAAAAGCAGCAAAACGAATCACATTTATACCAAAACACATAATATCAAATAAAAAGTCCTTTCAAGTGTTGGTCACATCAGGCGGGGGGCGGGGTTTCAGAGCGGTGTGTTTTGAACCAGAAAGGATCTGATTCTCTGCAGGAGTTCTTTCTTCACGCCGTCCGGTACGAGCGCTGCAGGTGGAGACAGAACAAGCAGAGATCCATGATTATTCATGGTACCAAAACAGAACATCCTGATGGGCACAGTCACAGGATCATAGCTCTTTTAACCTCCAGATGTTCCTATCTGCCCCTAGGAGGCAAACAGCTCCCACAATCCTTTGCTTACAGGACGTATAGACGCAGCCTGCTTCACACAGTTTAACAATAAACCATTATTATTCTGTTCTCTGAGTGACTCATCCTGATGTTCTCACCTCCAGATGTTTGAGAGCTGCAGACAATCAACACATTCAGGGA
>NW_015150765.1:820302-822445 GCF_000732505.1 Cyprinodon variegatus | reverse complement strand
AATTGAGAATGAGGAAGAATGATGAGAAGGGGTCCCTATGTCCTCCAGCAGTCTAAGCCTATAGCAGCTTAGACTGCATGATTTAGAGGATTCAGTCAGTCCACCTTTTAGGAATCTAAAACAAAGCTTTAATTCTAGAAATCATAATAACTCAATTGCCTTTTCAAACTGAACAGGACAGTTTAAGGACTTGGCTACAGTTTGGTGTCTTCTAGCTGCACTTCGGCTGTTTATTTGTGTCCTTCTCCCCCCCCTGCTGTCACTCTTGCTGCGTCTCCTTCATTTGTGTCCTTCTCCCCCCCCTGCTGTCGTGTTTGAGGCTCTGCATTACCTCTGCCTTTGGGCGTCACTTCTGTGACGAGGTCCTCCACCGTGACGTGCTCCAGACCTTTCTCTCTGATCACATCTGCACACAAACAGTCCCAGCTTTAAACACCCAGTCAGTGGGAAGGAAAGAGGAACTTGATGGATGATCTGATCCTCAGCAGGTTCTAAACTGATTTAAATCCAGCCTCAGATTTAAACTCAAAACAGATTTAATCCTGGCTGAGAGGCACAAGCTGGCAGTGAATCGGGTTACGACTCATTTTCCATATATTTCCAGAAGTTTTTCTGTAACATTTAAAACACATTTTAATCAAACCCACATACTGGTGCATTTAGTGGAATAAAAAACTCAACAATTCCAAATTAAAGAGAATAAAAACAGTTTTTCACACCTTTATAAACATCACATTAAATGAGAGGAGCTGCATTTACCTACTGCTACTGCTGGATATGTTCATGATAAATGATAAAAAAAAAAAAAACCTCAGGTAGGAAAAAGGCAGAGAAGATGATGGATCATGAATAATTAAAAAGTAGATTGCATTTATAGCCTACAATCATGAACTATATTCATACCCAGAATACATGAATAGATGAAGCTTTATTCAAGCTTCACAGTTCTTCAGCAAATGTGTTCAAATAAAGCCTTAGAGCTTCAAATGCTCACTGGGGCCATCTAGTGGTGAGCAAAAACTGCTCACATCTACATGTCCCAAAGGTATGAAGATAAAATGATCTAAACATATTAAACCGGTGATGATAGCAGCCTGTCTGTCAGTAAAAATAAAAGTATGAAAACCTAAAAACAGGAGAAAACTTCTCCGTTATTAAGCTGCAGTTCACAGCAAAAACAAACAACTCAGAAAAAACTACAAGACTCCAACTAAATAGTCTACAGTTTACTAAAACCGTTTGGCTTTTTATCAGAACATCTTTCCAAACTCTAATCCCTTATCGGAGAATCTGGAATCTGCGGCTCTACATTCAGTACAGACCAGGAAGAAGGCGGTGGAAAGACATCAGCAACCTGAGGGACAACACCAACCATGGAGCAGCTTCTAGAGGAGCAGATTCTAGAGGAGGAGGTTCTAGAGGAGGAGGTTCTAGAGGAGGAGCTTCTATATCAAGAGGTTCTAGAGGCGGGCAAATCAACCGCTACTATGTTCTGATGAATAAATATTGATAACTAAAGCAGAACCTGCTGAGGTCCAGAGGAAACCAACCTTTGCAGTGAGCTTTCAGCTGGTCCTTCCATCCACACTCCACCAGTTTGGCCCTGAGGAGCTCCTTCAACCTGCACACAGTCAGAGTTCAATCACTGGGTTACACTGACTCACCATCATCATCATCACCACCATCATCACAACCACCACCACAATCATCTTCATCACCATCACCACCACTACCATCATCATGGTGTTTATCACCATCATCATCATCATCATCATCATCATCATCATCATCATCATCACTATCATCATATTATTATCATCACCACCATCCTCATCATCTTCATCACCATCACCACCATCACCATCATCACCATCATCACTATCATCATATTATCATCATCACCACCATCCTCATCATCATTACCATCACCATCATGGTGATTATAATCATCATCATCATCATCATCATCACTATCATCATATTATCATCATCACCACCATCCTCATCATCATTACCATCATCATCATCACCACCACCACAATCATCTTCATCACCATCACCACCACCACCATCATCATGGTGTTTATCACCATCATCATCATCATCATCATCATCATCATCATCATCACTATCATCATATTAT
>NW_015150765.1:813629-817501 GCF_000732505.1 Cyprinodon variegatus | reverse complement strand
TAATAAATCACAGCAGATCAGAGGTTCTGGTGGATTCCTGAAGCCCCTTTTGGGTTTTTCTTTGGACTTTGGCCACTTTTTCACTGCACCGTGGTTCTGTTGGGCCCTTTTATGTCTTTAAATGTAATTTATGCCAGATTAGAAAGAGAAATAGTTTATATGTGTAATTTCTGTCTAGGAATAAAACAAACAGACCTTGTTTTCAGTCCTGAGATGATTTCAATCATCTCCATGTTTCCTCTAATGATTAAAAGGGTTCTTCCAGAAAGTTCTCCATGTTTCCTGGAAAACTTTCAAGCATTTTGATGAACTTGCTGCCTTGTTTGTTTTATTCTCAGTGCTGAAATATTTCCCAGCCGTGTTTCTCCTAAACCACAGGAGGAAGCTGCTGTGTGAAGCTAGAAGAGGAGAATCAGGAGATCCGATCATAGAAAGGCGATATTAGAGAGGGAATGTCTGACTTCCTGTTGTCTTTGCTGGTTCCTTGGCTTTAAAATCAGAATCCGATCTGTTTCGTTGTTTTATCTGGTTTTGATGTGTTTGATTTTAATTGAAGATCAGCTGCTGTGATTATTTTAACATCCTGCAGATTCTCACAGCAGATTTAGCTTTTTCTGTCTACTTTTACGTGATAAAAATGTTACACAAGCTTCATTTTAAATGAAAATAAATCTTTATTAACAAAAAAACAAACATTAACGATAGATGGAGGATGGATGGATGGATTTAAAATGCATCTTCTGGATCAGATTCTCTCCTTCCTTGTGGGGGCGGGCTTTCCCCTGATCAAAGACACGTTTCTATTGGTCGGCTGGATGTTAGAGACATTTTCATTGGTGAAAGGTGAGCGTTTGAATCTGACTGGAAGTGGAGAGAATGTAATCGGTGTAATGCTACTTAACAAAAATAAGTCATAAAACTCCATCTGAAAAGCAAATAAAAAATTTAAATTAGAGAAAAGGTTAAAATTAGTCTCAAAACATTTACTGATTAGGAAATGTTTCAAAGTTTCATGTCTGGATAAATTTTTTTTTTAATTGAACTTTATTGATCTCATATTGGAGAAATTCACTCTCTGCATTTAACCCCTCCTCTTGGGGAGCAGTGGGCTGCCATTGTGCGGCGCCCAGGGAGCAGGGTGGGGTTAAGGGTCTTGCTCAGGGACCCAGAGTGGCAGTCTGTGGGAATCGAACCAGGTACTGCAACCTTCTCAGCAGATATCGGCCAATCGGTGCATCGCTCCACCTCTAGCTCTAATAGATATGAATGAAAGGGTTAAATGCGGGTGAACATGGTGGTCTGTGGGACAATGATCACAGTATCGGCATCACTGAGCCGACCAACTCCAGAGGGTCGGCTGCCTGGTTGTCATGGCGATATTAAGTAATCTGAGATGTTTTGTTGTTTTTCTTTCCTCCGTATCAGCCGCTCAGAATAACCCGATGTTCTGGTTCTGTTCATGTCTCATCCTGTCCAGCTGTGGAGGAGATGCAGCTGACGGACGCTCAGTACACGCTGGAACACATGCAGGCCTTCGCCATGTTCAACTACCTGCAGCTGGACCCGTGGTACCAGGACAGCGTTCTGTTCGTGGACCGCCAGGCCCGGGTTCTGAGCCTCACCGTCACCCTGGTGAGTCTCTGGAAGGATCCCCGGGTTCATCTGGAGGAGCCGGTCCTGTTTCCTCAGTGAAGCGCAGTCACCAGCAGGGGGCGGCGTTGGTCAGCGTTAGAGGGAAGAGGTTCTGTTCAGTCCATCGAAAGGTCCGGTTCTGATAATGCAGTTAATTAAAGGATTGAAGCTTGGTTCTGATCCGGTTTGGTGCCGAACCGTTTTTATGTCCAGAATTCAGAGATAATCAGAGACTAACGGAACCAGATCATCATCATCATCTGGGTCGCTGTCTCTGCCCCTCAGCAGAACCATCGATGTTAGAAGGTTCTGGATGTTGGAGCTCAGAGCTGCAGCATCTGGTTCTGATCCGACTCACCTGTCAGGTGAGAAACCATCTAACAGACAGAAAGTTCTTCTTAACGGTCCGGATCATGAACCCAGATTAGTCCCTGAGGAAGAACCAGAACCATCAGAACGGGTCAGCCATCTTTTCTGGATAAACAGAACCTTCAGGTCCAGTTTCACCAGAACCAAGCAGAGAAATCTGCTGGTAGTGATGTGGGCGTGTCTCTCAGAGCTCTGGACTCTGATTGGTCAGAAACCGCCAGACCGAACTGAACACTGGACCGATCCAGAAGGTTCTGGATGTTTCACCGGATCAGAACCATCATCATTCTAATGCTCCAGCTTAAACTACCCGAATGGGAACCGGGTCAGAACCGGTTCCAGCTTCCTGAGACCCGGTTCAGCTTTGATTGATGGTTCTGATGGAGATGGTTGCTGAAGGACGGAGGTCCAAACAGAACCTTGATCATCTCTATGGTTGTTTTTCTGATCAAAGCTTCTTGGATCTGATGGTTCTGCTGGGTTCTGGACTTCTTTGTAGGGCGAGCAGCAAACTAAGACCTGTCGGACCTTCTGCCTCGTCCCGGTACCAGAACCCTGCTTGATGGTCACTCAGCCGGGTTCTGGATGCCTGTTAGAACCGGACCTGCTGGTGCTGCTTTAAACCCGGATCAGAATTTAAACATCAGTGATCCGGATTAACTGGTTCCAGTGGGACCAGTTGGTTCTGGATACGCTCAAACCACAGCTGGACTGAACATCTGGACTCTAAAGAATTGTCTCTGGTTCTGGATGCAGGACACGGCGCTGGGGAAGCCCAAGGAGGTCTTCAGGTTCGGACCAGAGTCCGACCCGTGTTCTGAGCGGCTCTGCCCGTCCATCAGCCTCTCCTCAGCGACCTCGGCGGTTCTGTCCGACGGCGGCGGGCGGCTGCAGCTCCTCCGGACCGGCAAGAGAGGAGACGGCTGTCAGACCAAGTGGGAGGTAAATGGGTATTAACGGGTCAGAAACGGGTCCAAATTAGGCCAGACACTGTTTAGAAACGGGTCAGAAATATTCCAGAAACGGGTTAAAAACGGGTCAGAAACGGGTGGAAAAGTTTTTAAACTCGTCATAAAATCTTTGAGCAACCTTCTGCTCTGATCGATTCATGGAAAAATAATCGACAGATGAACCGATTTGCAAAATGATGGTTGGTTCTCTGGGTTTGAACAACGCTGGTTCCTGCAGGTTCTGTTCAGCGAACGGCTGGGCGACCCGTTCACCATCCTGCACAGCGTCTCCCACGTCCAGGCCGGCGTCCACGCCGTGGAGGTTCTGCTGCTGCGTGTCCAGAAGGACCCCCAGGAGACCACGGGGAGCGGGTTCTGTGTGTTTCTGGAGTGGGTCACTGTGAGCGGCGCCGCCGGACAAGGTGGGTCCAAAGGAAGCTGCTGTCCGGCTGATTCTGGATGGTTCTAGCTAACGAGGCGCATGGCGGCCCGGTTTCACTGTTAGCTTCCGTAGAGTCTGTTTAGTTCAGAACCTTCCACCTCTGGAAAACCTGATCCCAGTCCTGAGAGCTTCCTCATCACCAGAACCTTCATCTCCACCTGCAGGTCCAGAGAAGAAGATGGAGGTGAGGAAGAGGAGGGTCCTGAGGGGGAAGTCGGTGCCTCATTACGCCGCCGTGGAGCCACAGGGGAGGGGCCTAATGGTGGCGTCAGAGAAACCGTTCGTCTTCACGCACGTGGACGGCCGACCCGTGGAGCAGCCGGAACCGGAGCCCATGGAGGTGGAGAAGGCAGGTGGGTCAGAGCGGCCGATGGGGAGGAAGCATGCAGCTAGCCTAGCTGCCTGCAGCTAGCCTCGCTGCCTGCAGTTAGCCTCGCTGCATGCAGTTAGCCTCGCTGCATGCAGTTAGCCTCGCTGCA
>NW_015150765.1:809527-812426 GCF_000732505.1 Cyprinodon variegatus | reverse complement strand
CTCCTCTTCCTCTTCCTCTCCACTCTTACCCGGTTCCTAGAACCCAGCTGACCCGTTTTTTTTCTCTCTGGTTTCAGATCCGCTCTACTTCTGGCAGCAGACGGCTGATGACATCACGCTGAGCCTTCGCCTCCCTGAGGGCGTGGCCAGAGAGGACGTGAGCTTCCGGCTGACGGCGGACACGCTGAGCGTCGGGGTGGGGGGCTTCCCGCCGCTGCTGGAGGGTCAGCTGTACGGGTCGGTGGACCCCGAGGCCAGCGCCTGGATCATCAAGAACAACAAAAGGTGTGGTTCTGGTTCTTCCTCTACGCGATGGTTCCGAGTGTCGGCCATTAAAGCCCATCTGTCCCTTTCAGGCTGACTAGTTTTTATAAGCTGGATCTATTGATTCAGTCGTCAATATGAGCTGAGTCACATCCTCCCTCTGAGACCTTTAGCTCTGCTTCCTGCTGCTTTAATGGAAAAACATCCATTCTGTTCAGTCCTGCTTTGTATTGGTGATGAATTCTAACGCTGTGGGAGGAGGAGGAGGAGGGAGGAAAGAGGAGGGAGGAGGAGGGTGGAGGAGGAGGAGGAGGAGGGAGGAGGGAGGAGGGAGGAAAGAGGAGGAGGAGGAGGGAGCCTTCGTTTGTCCATCTTTGCTGCAGAGAAATAAACATTTTTTAGCTGCAGCTCACATACAGCCTCCTCCTCCTGCTGCCATCGTCTTTATGTCGACTCTCTGAACTCATCCAGATGTCCTTCCAGAGGACACTTATCTCCTCCTTTGGCTCCATCCCATTTTATCAACCTTTAGTGGCATCCTGACGCTTCTCTCTGATGTTCTGCAGGACGTTTGCACCACAGACGGGACCTGCTGGTCAGTGAGAGAAGAAGAGAAGGTGCTCAGCTGGTCAGCAGGAATAATCAATGGATCATTATTTATACCTAAAACTAATACGTTCGCAGTGATTTAATATATTTAGCGTTAATCAGTTAAAAAATAATAATTTTCATTGCGATCACTGAGAACCCCTCCCTCCTGCCATCTTCCAGCAGTGACGTCACGGTGCGGTAAGCCTAGCGCCATTCTCCCCGCTTTACAAGCTAAATCAATGGGAACTACTAGACACATCTCAGAAGTTTAAATTCGGAATAATTTCCTTTAAGGTGGATTGTTTTTATTAACCGGGTTCGTTTTGGCTTCCATTTTGAAACGTCCATTTTTCTTTTTTATTTATTTGCTGTGTTTTACAGCATAAATCAGTAGTTACTGTAGTTCTTTAGGCCTTTGATAGACTGAGGTAATTTAAATTAGAAATAAATTAATTTGTTTTAAGGTGGAACCAAAGATCCACATTCGGCTTTAATGAAAAGCAAATGAACCCTGAGGATTGAAGCTCTGCTTTCTGACCGACACGCAGCGAGGAACCTCTGCAGCCTGATGAGGATCTCCTGCCTTCAGCAGAGATAATGAAATTATAATCTGATGCTGATTAATTCAGATTTTTCCTAGAATCCATAAAGACTCTTCCTCATCAGCATCATTTAGTCCAACACAGCGAATAATGAGGCTCTGCTGCTATGATGTCGTGTTGTTTGGTCTCTAAAACCAGAAAATCTCTGTAGGATGTTTTTATTTTAGATCCTTCATTGGGGCTGATTTTTATTTTAAGCCTTTGGTTCATGTGAAGCGCGTTAGGAAGCCAATCAGGGATGGGCTGGAAGAGCTGCAGGACGTTCTCCTGGGGTTCTACCAGAACCTGCTGACCAGCGCCGCAGACAACGGCATAACAACACAACAATAAGCAACATCATCAGTCAATGTCTTCCAGTCAGTCTGAGATAGCCAGACTAATGTTAGTCTGCAGACTAAACTATAGGATCCATCGGCTATAGATGGATTTATTGCCTAGTTCATCCACTGACTGGGAAATGACCAGTGGAACGTCTTCCTGCAGCCAGAAAACTGCTGGTTTCTGCAGCCAGATGCTGAACAGGGAGGAGTTTTACTGCACCTCTCTGTGGGAGTGGGGAGTACCAATATGGCGGCCGGTGGCTTCACTTTTTCCGGGCTAACAGCGATCCAGTGAATAAACAGATATTAGTGGCCCTGACCCATGGTGATTGGAGGGAAATCCTGGACCTGCCATCCATAAACCTGACCTCCCAGTGACCCACAGACCAACATCTCACTGGTTCCACTGTGACCCTCCAAAGACCGTCCACCTTCTGGACTCGTTTTTGCATTCGGAGGATCTCAGCTGGACGGATCAGAACCGTTGGATCTTAGTTACTTCAGTGTTTGCTAACGTTTCTGTGTGTCTGTCCCCCCAGCCTGGAGGTCACCCTGCAGAAGCTCAGCGAGGGGCCCATGTGGCCCGAGCTGGTGCTGGGAAACAGGAGAGGGGAGTTTGTGATGAGCGACGAGCAGGCGGCCCTCATCCATGACCGACTGACACACCTGACCTCCGAGGACCTGGTGAGCCGCTCGGATCGAGACGCAGACGGCGCTTTGTTCCATCCCGTCTCTCTTTCTACCAGAAACACGTCCAGCATGAAGCCGTTAGGAAAGCTCTGGGTGAACCCAGCTAGCAGCTAACAGCTAGCAGCTAACAGCTAGCAGCTAACAGCTAGCAGCTAACAACTAGGAGGTAGCAGCTAACCACTAGGAGGTAGCAGCTAACGGCTAGCAGCTAACAACTAGCAACTGACAGCTAAAACATAACAGCTAGCAGCTAACAACTAGGAGGTAGCAGCTAACCACTAGGAGGTAGCAGCTAACGGCCGTCAGCTAACAACTAGCAACTGACAGCTAAAACATAACAGCTAGCAGCTAACAACTAGGAGGTAGCAGCTAACCACTAGGAGGTAGCAGCTAACGGCCGTCAGCTAACAACTAGCAACTGACAGCTAAAAC
>NW_015150765.1:807509-808959 GCF_000732505.1 Cyprinodon variegatus | reverse complement strand
ACAGCTAGCAGCTAACAGCTAGCAGCTAACAACTAGCAGCTGATAGCTAGCAGCTAACAACTAGGAGGTAGCAGCTAACTGCTAGCTAGAGCTTTGAGTTTCACCTGGTTTGATTTCGTAAACATTCTTCTTTAAAGAATCTTCGTTTATCTGATTATTAATGGAAAAAATCACCGACAGATAAATCGATTTGCTAAATAATCTGTAGTTGCAGCCGTAGAGGAAAAGCTGCTGATATTCATCTGATGCTCATATTGTTCATCATACACTGCAAAAAAAGTAGATTTAAATAAGTGCATTTTTCTTGAATTGAGGACTTAAGTGAGACACTTTGCCAGTGGAACAAGAAAATTTACATTTAAAATAAGAAAAAAAACAATTGAATTATTATTTCATGTGCATATTAACTAATTATCTTATTTTATGAGTAAAAAATACTAATTCCATTAAAAATCATCTTATTTACCTGCTCAAATAAAGGGTAAATATACTTAATTAAATACTGTTATTTCTAGATGTTTTTTGCAGTGTATTAAAATCCTTCCAAAGCTCCTCCTCCTTTCTCTGTAACCTCGTATTCTCCTTCATCATGGTTATTCTCCTCTTCCTCATCCTAACAAAGAAACATTTTATCCTTTACCCGCTCCTTCCTCCTGTGCAGATCAGGCCTTTTAGATGCTAATGAATGCTAACCAGGCGGCGCCGCAGCCTCTGATTCTTCTCCTCTGTGCCCAGAATGGAGGCGCTGACGGGGAGAAGCCGCCCTGTAACTCCCAGGAGCTGGAGGACTGTGACGGCTTCCCGGAGGACGGCTTCAGCCTCACGCGCTTCGATGGGGAAACGCTCAGACCCACTCAGGTGGTGAGTAACCCGCCTGTCGGCTGAACCTGTTTCCTCACCTTTCAGGTCACATGTGACGCCTCTACTCAGCCGCTGCTACTTCGACGTTTTCATTTAGCTCCAAGCTAAGGTTCCATATTTTCTTCCCTGCAGAAAGAAAAGTGTCTTTAGGTTTTTATTCCTGGTGATTTCTGATCATCTCTGAAACAGTTTATTATCGCCTAAAGTAACTTCAAATGTAGAAACCTGCAGGCAGAACTAAACTGGTACAAGCATCAAAAATGAAGCAGCACGCGCGTTTTAGCTGCTGCGTGCGTTCTGAACGTGGTGTTAGCATATTTAGAGAAAGTTGAGTGGAAGGAAAACATGGTAGCTGTACTAATCAATGCCGGAATCAGAACCCGAGAGGGTCCCGTGTTCATACACTGGAAAAATGATCTAGAAATAAGTAAACATTTCTTAAATTAACTGTATTTACCCTTAATTTGAGGAAGTAGATCAGAAAGTTTGCCAATGGAAGGAGTATTTTTTCTCTTAAAAATAAGATAATTAGATAATATGCATTTGAAATAATTTCTTAATTTACCGTAAATTCTCTAATATAGGCCCG
>NW_015150765.1:802518-803866 GCF_000732505.1 Cyprinodon variegatus | reverse complement strand
AAAGCCAACATATTCTGCCGGCAGGTTTCTACATTTGAAGTTCATTTAGGCGTTAATAAACTGTTTCAGAGGAGTGATCATAGCGCTCTGCATCAGCAGTGCTGCGTCTGACTCCCTGCCAGCTCCCAGATCAGCTTCTCTCATTGGTTGATGAAGCGCGTCCAGCAGCTAAAGTTACATTTATCCACCTCCAGCTGCTGCTGCTTGGGAAATTTGAATATTTGAGCATTTCTGGGGGAGATTTAGGGCATATCAAATCCTCGCATCCCAAAAACAGGGGGTATCCTGTACGCATTGCTAGCTAAAAGCCTGTAATGTTCTATTTACTCTGGAAATGAACTGGTTTTAAACTCAACATTAATCCAGAATAATCTGGACCCTCGCATCTTAAATAGAAAACCATCTAAAGTGTTTCTGGGAATAACTGATAAAAATGGAGCTACTAAAGGTTTTTAACTGAACTTTAATGAACCTTCATTTGGTCCAGATTTGCTGTAACTTCCTGAAAAAGTGAAGAAAAGCATTTTTTTCTGATGGAGGTGAAATTGGGGCGAAAGCTTCAGCAGCAGAAAAAAAACAGTTGAAGAAAAAGGAGCATGTTGATCAAAGTTTCTGGGAGGAACGGCGCCGTCCTCAAATGATTGAGCGTTTGTTGCTCCGCTGGTTTTATTAACGATATAAACGCACCTCTGGGCCGGCGAGCGGCATCCAATCAAATCATCCGTTAGAAACATTAAACACTCACAGCCGGAAAATCTGCTTGTTTAAAAACTTCCTCTGTCTGCCAACAAACGGAACATAAACAGAACCGCTGAATGAAATAAGGAGACGAGGCCTAAACCCCCCCCCACCGCCCTGGGAGGGACCATGATGCTTTGCAGGATCCAGGCTTCTGCTCCGTCTTCCTGATGGTTCAGACTTTCCTGATCCACTGGAATCATTTTTTAAAGGAAAGAGAATCTGATATTACGTAGAAATTCTTTTTATTTGTTATTTTGAGAATAAAGTCGTAAAATTATGAAAATAAAGTTGTAATATTACAGAATAAAGTCGTCATACAACAACCCGTTTCAGAAGGAAAGCTTGGAGGTCTGAGCACGAAGGACGGCTTTATGTAAACATATCACCAGAATGATTGACAGTTAGAAGGACCAATTATTTAGATGATCCACCCGGAAAAACAACATCCTTCACTTCACATTAATCCATATTTTAATCAAAAAGGGAAAAAGGATTTTTCTCAGATTAAGATTTCTATAAATTATATTGATTTCTTTTTCGTAAAAATTCAAAAAATATCCACTGGACTTGGTTTTCAAGATTTGAAGACGTTTCTCCACCTCTCCAG
>NW_015150765.1:800428-802054 GCF_000732505.1 Cyprinodon variegatus | reverse complement strand
TGATGCTCCACATTCGTCATTTTAGGGAAGAAAGGGATTCTGGGAAGAGTTGTCAGAAAATACAACTTTATTCTTGTTATTTTAGGACTTTATTATCTTAGTATTACGACTTTATTCTCGTAATTTTATGACTTCTCGTTGCTAGAATCAATGCAGACGCTTTTGATGTTAGCAAAAGAAACGCACCTCTTATGTGCCTTTTTGTTTATATAATGATAGAAATCTTTATACATATATAAATGAGAAATATTTGTCTCCTGGGGGCGCTAAGCGCCACATTTGCACTGATTCACCTTTAGTGTTTCCGTTAGTAACCGTGTTGTGGATCCATTTTTAGCGCCTGCTAGCTTGTGGTTCCAGCTGAAAAGTCAGAGAACCGTTGGTCGCCGATAGGGGTGGGTATTGCCAAAGAAGTCACGATTCGATTCGAATCACGATTCATCACGATCCTTGAATTATTGCGACGCATTGCAATATTTTCTCCTCCATGTTTTTTTTTTTTTATTGACTCGGCGCAGTACCCCGAGGCCGGAAATGCTTGTGCCACAAGGCAGCGTGCGTCAACACATCCACAGCGACATCTAATGGACTGGAAGTTGTATTACACTTTTTTTTGGCTGATGTTCGCCAACCATTCATGCAATTTTATTTATGAATTTTTTTTTATTAATAATCGATACTTGGCATCAAGAATCGATGCAGTAGATCACAAAAATTAGAATCACGATGCATCATCATGACGATTATTTTGCACACCACTAGTCGCCGATAGGTCAGGGGGCGGAGTCACTATTAACAGTCTTATATTAATAACTATGATCTTCAACCATTAAATCATTTGGTGCTGGTTTCAGTGAGAACTGTTATAAGCTAGCAGTCGGCAGCGTTAGCGCATGTTCGTTTGGCGCTTAAAATCAAACATTTTTATGTTTATCAGCTGTTAAACATCCCATAGAAATGATATAAAGGTGTTTCTCTCTATAGCAGTAATTAAAGATGTTCGTTACACTTTAAACGGGATTTTAATGCTTTTTTTAGCCGATCAGAAAGAAATGCAGCTGCTATCTGCAGAGAGTGAGACGTTAAAGCCAAACATGGAGGGAAAATCTCACCCAGAACTGTCTCTGCTCCTCCAGGTAAACCTGGACGGCCATCAGTACCTGTTCACCGTGGACGTGGATCCCACCCAGATGCCGTGTCTCTGTCTCCGACACGACGTGGACGCCCTGGTCTGGCAGCCGCGTCCTGACCGACCCGAGGACATGTGGGAGCACATCGCCACCTTCAACGCTCTGGGTGAGGCGGGCGGGTCTAGATCCAGGACTGTATTTAGAACCTGATCTGATGGCGTTCAGGGAAGCACCTCTGGCCTGAATTTGTCATTTTCTAAAAAAAACCAACAACCTTCATGAATTAGAGATGAGGAACATGGAGGAACTCTGGTTCTCCCAGAAGATTCACAGGATGTGGAACCTTTGAGGATCTAATGTCAGAACACTAAGATCCCTAACTTCTTATTATGGTTGTTTCCCTACGATTTTCCACCAAAACCATCCTTAAAGTCGTAGGGAAGCGGCTGTTCCAACAGTTATATTTCTGAATTCTCCCAGTGGTGCCCGACTTTAC